>NC_067153.1:53846336-54013836 GCF_903995435.1 Acomys russatus
CAGAATTTACATTGCATACATGCAATGAGTCATGTGGAGATCATTTGTAGTTGGAGGGAAAAGGTATGTAAGCCTCATGGAATTGCCGTGTTGTTTAAAGAAAGAATTAGAATGCCTGTCATTCTGGTAAATAAAGGCAGGTAACTTGTGTCCAGAATTCCAAGAGATCTGTTGACATCTGCTGCGCACGTGTAGCAAACATAGGAAGTCTCTCAAGGGCTGATAAAGCTATGAATAAATACATTCCTTCTGGTTCTAGGGAGGTGATGGTAAAAATCAACAAGGAATCCAAGCACAACCTGTGCTACTCTGGGAGGGTGAAAGCACTCTGCCTGCAGAAGAACACGGCTCTCTGGATTGGGACTGGAGGAGGCCACATCTTGCTTCTGGATCTTTCAACTCGGCGAGTCATACGCACCATTCATAACTTCTGTGATTCTGTGAGAGCCATGGCCTCGGCACCATTAGGCAAGTCTCCTTTAGATACTTCCATGTCTTTTATGATGACAAAATGTGACATTTACAAAATAAGATCTCTTTGATGAGACTTCCTGATGCCACTTGTAGTGCTTCAGAAGGTCACACAGTGCAGCCAGCAGTGGGATAAGCAGTTAACCACAGGGCCGGTCAACACTGGAGAGGAGAGACACTTTCACACATAGGAGGGATGGGCAGCTTCAGAGGAACAATTGTTTAGTTGCTATGAGCTTTTGTCTTTATGTCTAAGGCAAAAGGGAAAGTGCACACTGTGTTTATTTCACTTTTCACCAAATAAGTCAAACAAATGTTTATTTTGAGTTTGGTCTAAGTTTCCCACCCTTGTTAGGTTCCTGCTTGGGTTTTATTCTTTAAATAAATGTATGTTCTTGGAGCGATGCACAGTGAGCTAGCTCCACAGTCCGCACACTTCAATAACTTTAAGTTTTATCCAAGCTTTTGTTTATATTTGTGTTAGTATTTGTTTCACTTAAATGGGAATAAATAAAGATACCATGTGGAATATATTTTTCACAAAGAAAATTTTCACTGTGTTCCTTTGATGAATAATTTTTTTTTTTAGAAAACAATAATAGCCCCTTGTATGCAGACCCAATGATAAAATATTACAGTAGGGTTTAGGCTCCCAAAGCCAGGTTTATGGGACATTAGCAAATGGGGAAAGAAGCACTTGACATATGAGGAATAAACAGCACCAACAAGAGTTTCCCCTGCCCTGTGCAGATGTTCCATCTGTGGCTATCAGAGATGCCTGTATGAGCTGGAATTTGGTGTGTTTGAGATCTGTAACTGTTGTCTATGTGTCAAACAAGCAGGGAGGGAGATATTATGGGATTGATTCCCAGCCAATTCCTACCAACTGTGTTGACTTCTCACATTTGGTGTGTACGCACTTTGGTGTCTAAGTGGTTGGTTCTTACTAAAGACATAGTAGTCAGTTCAGTGGGTTATGGTTGATTTTAAAGTCAAGGTGAGTTGAAGAACACTCTTGCTCTGTCGCCATGAGTGGAGTCTCCCACGGGGCTCTATCCTGCCTGAAACATTTGCATATGTGGTTCGTTCTTTGCTTAATTAGTTAAATCAGCCTGTCCCATCCTGCTTTGTGATGTACTAGCTCACGTGTTAAACCTCAAAGGCTCAAAGGAGCTGGTGATGATTCATTTGAGATCTTCGTTTGGCTTTGAAATGCAACTATTGACATAGCATTAGGCAGCTATGATTTTCCCCATTACTGACCACATCTTTATTAGAGCATAGGCTCCACATAGATTAGGTGGGTCTGTATGTCTTCATCTGTCTCATATTTTTATGGCCCTGCCAAAGACGCAGTATATATAGCACTTTTGATGGATAGTTGCCAAATCAACTAGCAAATCATCATAGGTTTTCAATGTATTCACCCACCTTGCTTTGCAAGTACCTCATGTGTGTGTCTTGATTTGATGAACACAGTTCCCCAGGCTTCATCTCATCTAATGTTGTAACTTTGGGGAGGGAATTAACACTAAATATCAAACCTAGTATGTAAAAAGGGTTAAACAGTTGCCTCACATTCACAGAATCATGATAGGTTTTCCTTTAAAATTACTGCTCCGTTAGAGAAGTTTTTCTGTAACTACAGCAGTGTCAAATGCAGGTCCTGTGTATTTGTGTTAAAGATGTGGGCAGCTGAACTTTAAAAAAAATGAGTTTAATGTATCGTTTTAACAGAATTTTTCTATATTTTATTTTGGTAAAGGAAGCCTCAAAAATGTCATGCTGGTGTTGGGGTACAAGCGGAAGAGTACAGAAGATGCCCAGGAACACAAAGGTAAATGTGATGTCATGTTCTGCGCCGAAGAATGGTTCTACATTCAGCAATGTCTTCTTCAAATTTTTATTACATTTATTTATTTGTTTATTTAATTATTTGTGTGTGTGTGAATGTGTGTGTGCATGTGCACGTGTGTGTGCATGTGTGTGTGTGTGTATGCATGCACCTGTGTGCACTACATGTTTGGGTGTATGCGTGTTGCAGTGCACATGTGAAGACATGTCAGAGGAGAGCAGGAAAGAGTTGGCTCTATTCTTCCACCCTGTGTGTCCCAGGGTTCAAACTTGGATCTTCAGACTTTGCAGCAAATACCTTCAACTGCTGAGACTCCTCATTGGCTCCCATCAAAAATTTCAACTCATGCTCCAAAATGTAAATAACTCAGACATATTCAAAATTAAATTTTAGCATTAGGAGTGTTAGTTATTTCTTCTTCTTCTTTCTGAAGTGGTAGTGATAACAGCTACTATAAAGTGAGAACCCAGTCAAATTTCAGTTAAGTGCAACACTTTTCCTTATGATGTATTTTCATAGGGACATTTCTATGATGTCCAACACTGAACAATATTTGAAATAACTATTTCTTTCATCAAATGAAGTACTACATTATAAAATGCTCTTCTTGAAATTTAAGAGTTCCTTAATGTGTTATTAACATTTCCAAGGGGAACTTTTTTTCATAATATCAATAACTTAGTACATTACTTAGGCTGAATTTATGCTTATACATTTGTTCAAAACATATCAATATAAATTCATAAAAATGTTTCATGTGGATCTTTGAAATATATTTTTTTTTCATTACAGAGATACAATCTTGCTTGTCTATTTGGGACATCAATCTTCCACATGAAGTGCAAAATTTAGAAAAGCATATTGAAGTGAGGACAGAATTGGCTGATAAAATGAGGCAAACTCCTGTTGAATAGAAAGACACCAGACATCCTCGCCATTGCATTGGAAAGTGGTCTTCTGCTTTTTAAAATATATTTTTAAATGTTTACATTAAAAAGAATATGCCTATTCTCTGAAAAGCTCATATGTATATGAAGGAATGTGTATGTTTTGTGTGTAATTTAATATATGTAAAAGTATTTATCAGCAAACATATTTAAAAGAACTATTTAATTTAGTACTATATTTTCTGTATTCCTTAACTAATTTGATGGGATAATCAAAAGCAACCTACAAGCATTAAGTTTCAGTATTTATATTAAATTTGATAAGGCAATCATGTTTGTTTTGCTATGCATTATGAAGACAAAATGGATTTTAAATTGTTGCTTAAGACACAGATGTTGCTTTTTTAAACTATTGATGGATTATGCAGAGTAGAATAAAAACATTTGGGCATCTTCCTATGTAATATATTCTGTCATATCTTGTTTTTAAATACATTATCATCATAATTGTAAACTGCTATATTTTCACTAATAAAGATTTTTGTTAGGACAGGAATTATCTTGGGTGCTGATACAAGCTGTATCTATGACAATTTCATCTAAAAGTCAATTTCATGTAAATAGCCCAGAAGATGCAACACAGTTTGTGAGCAAAGGCCTTGTGTCTAAGACTTAATAGGAAACCTCACGAAAACTGCCTAAAAGGAGACATAACGTGGACACAGAAGACTCGTGTCTGAGAATGAAAGTCCTCTCTGTCTCTGTCTCTGTCTCTGTCTCTGTCTCTGTCTCTGTCTCTGTCTCTCTCTCTCTCTCTCTCTCTCTCTCTCTCTCTCTCTCTCTCTCTCTCTCCTCCACCTTTAAATGTAGATACCCTAAAATATATATGATTAACGTAAATATCATACTCATTTCTTTGTGTGGTATATTTCTGCCTTTTATACTTATTTACTGATGTGTGTCATAGATGTAGCTGCCATGCACTCACATAGAGGTCAGAACTGCTTGCAAACTTTGTGTTCTTATGCCATGTGGACGCCACAGACTGGACTCAATCCGTCAGGCTCAGAGTGACCTTACTTACTGAGACTCAACTTACTTGTTGACTCTGGCCCAGGTGATGTGTGTGATTCTCAGTAGTAAGGAACACCTCCAGGTACTCGCCTCTCTCTTCCTTACTTGATTTTACCCTAATGCATCTACTTATATTTGCCCTAAATCTGTGACCCTATATATATATAATTATAACCTTGCTATCAGAATTACATAATTCTACAATTACCACCAAGCCATGGAGACAAATATACGGCTTATTCATCAGTTTGTTGAAGAAGGAATTTTAGCTCAGCTGTGCAAAAAGTAACTGCTCATGCGATCATTTAAATTAGACCCATCCTGGTTAGATGAGTTTCCACAATGGGTATTGTTATATATGTATTACTTGTGTAATAACTTGAGAAACATTTGCGCTGTAGGAAAACTACTTGTGATAAGGCTACTGACCATAACTAGCAGTTATCATTTCAAGCTGCTCCCCATTACAGAATAACAAGGAGATTTAGCGTAGAGTTTTAGGGATGAATACTTTATAATTCTTTCTGTTATGGTTAATCAAATTCCTTACCTGGAAAGAAGTTTTACTTTTCATGGTGACGTACTGCACTGGCTGGTTTTTGTCTGACAGCTTGACACACTCAGAGTCATCAGAGAGAAAGGAGTCTCAGTTGAGGAAAGGCCTCCATGAGATCCAGCTGTAAGGCATTTTCTCAATTAGTGATCAATGGGGGAGGGCCCAACATATTGTGGGTGAGACCAACCCTGGGTTGGTGGTCCTGGGTTCTATAAGATAGTAGGCTGAACAAGGCTTGGGGAGCAAGCAAGTAAGCAGCACCCCTCTCCTTTCATGGCCTCTGTATCAGCTCCTGCCTCCAGGTTCCTGGCTTGCTTGAGTTCCTGCCCTGACTTCCTTTGATGATGAACACGGATGTAGACAAATAAACTCTTTCCTCCCCAACTTACATTTGGTCATGGTGTTTTGTCACAGCAGCAATAGAAATCCTAAGATACATACTAGCTTCATTACATAATTAGCTACAAATTCAGTCATGATGAATTTTTCAGGATGAGACTACCCTTTTATAATTTCTCTCATTTTTTCTCTGTGTGTAAATTTTTAATGAGGTAGATACAAAAATATGTAAAAGAACGTTGTGCAATTAAGTACAAACATGAGATCATGAAACAGTGCTGCTTCTCACAGACAAGTCTCCATGTAGCTCATATGGAGTGTTGTGTTCAGCCATGTGTGGATAATACATATAGGAAAGTATAAGCAGAGATTTTTATCGAAAATTTAAGGAGATACTTAAATTCCATTTTCTATAACACAAATAGTTGCTGTAATACTAAAACAAAGATAATGTTTTTCAGGGACCAATATAGAGCTTAAAGAAAAATGCTAATCATTATCAAAACATTAAAAATAATGACTTATCTAATATAAAATGTCCTTTTCATGTAGAAAATTTGAATTAAAAAAAAAAAAAGAAAAATGGTATCTCTGAATCTAATTTTGGCCAATATTATCTTGATTGTGTATAAACTACTTTATAGCCAGAAGGCTGAGAGTGGGGGCTAAGAGTGATTCTCTTGCAAGCAGGAAGACCTGAGTTCCACAGGAAACCCAGAATTCGAATTAAAAAAATGCTGAACATAGTGTCACTTGCTTGTGATCCCAGCCCTGCTGATGGGAAAGTAGATGAGTCCCTATGGTTCACTCAGTTCCCGAAGTGCTCCAGGCCAAGGAGCGATCCTGCCTCAAAAAACAGAAGAGTGAATTCACCTGAAGAATGATACCCAAGGTTGGCCTTTGCCCTTCACACGTGCCCATGTGCACGCAACCCCAATTATTTCTCATCAGGAAAACTGAAGGACTCCAAGATGGCGGCGAGCAGTGTGGACCATGTTTAGAAGCTCCAGTAAACGATTCAGGGAATTGCATGGAATTCTTAACCAGGGACACCAAGCTCCCCACCCCACTACAGCGGGAGTACTCCACAGTCCTGACAGCTCAAGGGAGAGTAAGTGATTAATTGTCTCAGCATTCACTGCTTTGCCCTTTCAGTGACTCAAGTTACAGCTCAACAGATTGTTAAGAAACCTTTTCTTTTGTTTGTTTCCTTTCTTTTCTCTTTCTTTCTTTCTTCTTCTTTCTTTCTTTCTTTCTTTCTTTCTTCAAGAAACCAATGCGAGGCAGCTCCAGAGGCGCTGTGGAGGGAATTTGGGTCTGATAAGTTAAAACCAGAAGGGCTTTTAGTCCATATCCTTTTCCTGTGGATGGGGACTCTACTAAGATTCCTAGAAAACCATTGGATTTGGCCAGGGAAGGGAGAATGCCCTCAAGCTGTTGTTAGTTGTGCTGGATGAAATTCTTGTTTTATTACCATCAAGGACTTGTGATTGACACCGAGGGTCCTCTTTACCCACTATCATATTTCCAAGATGCTATCTGTCATGCTTTCCTGCCTCAGCCATGTATAGTTTGAGAATGAATATGAGAACAAATGCTTTTCCTAGAGACAGAAGCCATACAATTAAAATTAAAAATTTCCACCTCAGACTGAGTGGAAACCTTGTTTGCCACTGTTTTCATTTGCCTAGCCGTTGTTTCCATAACAACATGAGATGTGCTTTTCAGATGCCACACATGGCTCTTCTGATCTTTCAAGGTATTTGGAGTGTGCTTACTCTTGTGCTATGCCACATAGGCAGAAGGCTTCAGAACCAAGGGCTTGTTGTGTGAACACAGAGTCCTAAGCAGAAACAGGGACAAGGTGAGCTTCCTGGTCTATTCTTCCCTTGACGTCTGATGCTCCATCTTACTCAGAGACACCTTGGGCACCAAAGACTTGGCTTAAAGAGAGATAAAGGATATCTGTGTCTGCACGCTGAGGTATTGCTTTTCATGCAAATGTGCTATGCCATGAAACTTGAGCCAGAAACCGAAACTCTACACCATACCCCATATAAGTTACTCCAATCCACTGTCATTGAATTTGTGTACCTTAACACTTTAAGATGATGTGGTTCCCATTTATATCTGAAGATAGAAGAGTGTGATTAAAATTAGTCTTCAGGTGGAGAGACCCTAGGGAGGAACAGACACGGGCTCCACAGTGAGATTGCACGCTAGCAGATGGACCCATGTGCATTGCCTTTGGAGCGTATATCTTTTTAAAATGTATACTGCCAAATACTGACATTTGTGATAATTTCCCATTCCTTGACAACTCTATTCTAACATATGAGAAACATTTGAGTAAATATAGTTATATACTAGCACACGGTGGTGCATGCCTTTAATCCCAGCACTCAGGAGGCAGAAGCAGGTGTATCTTTGTGAGTTCGAGGCCAACTTGGTCTACAAAGCTAGTCCTGGGCAGCCAAGTCTACACAGAGAAACCCTGTCTCAAAAAACCAAAAATTAATTAATTAATTAATTAAACTATGAGGTGTTAGGAAGAAAGGAAAGATATTTCACATACTAAGTTTATCTTACATGTTAAAAAGCATAAAATGAACCTAGAACTTTATGGAAATGATGAACTATTTTACCCCATTTAATTGCAAAATGTACCCTGAAAGTTAATTCAAAGCATTTCCTATTATCATTTTTTAAACATACATGGTATGAAATCAATATACTAAAATGACCTTCGATGTTACTTTAAAAGCAACGTAGAAAGGAAGGCAGGAAGGCAGGAAGACAGGAAGGAAGGAAAGAAGAAAGGAAGGAAGAAAGGAAGGGAAAGAAAAAGAGACTATAATTTGGAAAAGCCCTCATCTATGTCCTGGAGTAATCATTTATAGTCTCATAAGACTGGAGTAAGCCGTGCAAAGGTCTTTCTCATTTTTTCCAGGCCTGTACAATGTCAAGAGCAATGCTTTTGGAAGGAAGAGTGCAGACTGAGAGAGAAGGCAAGTGTTGGGACCATGTTTTATGCTGAGTCCCTATCTTGGTTAGGGTTCCTGTTGCTGTAAGGAGACAGCATGACCATGGCTCTTATAAAGGAAAACTATGAGTAAGGGGTGAGTTACAGTTCAGAGGTTTAGTCCATTATTGTCAAGGGGGGAAGCATGGTCTCATGAGGGCAGACATAGTGACGGAGAGTTATATGAGACTTAGACATTTTTATTCACAGGCAACAGAAAGAAAGTGCCACACTTGGCCTGACTCCTGAGACCTCAAAGCCCACCTTCTAGTGACACACCCCCTCCAACGACGCTACACCTGCTCCGGCAAGGTCACACCTTCTAATAGCGCCACTATGGGGGCATTTGTAGTCAAACCACCGTACTCTCTATTTCACAGATGACACTTGCCTTTCAGTTTCCGTGTAACATGTCAGGAACTACATTGTGTACGTGGGCAAAATAACCAGACAGAAGAATAGGCCGAGGAAGGAATGACACTTTATCTTCAGATCCACGGAACCTAAACATCTTCATAACTAGACATTAGGATCACATGGGCAGCATCTGGTCACAGACTCTGACTTGAGAAAAAGTGCTTGCCAGGCGGCCATCACTGACAGTCTCTACAAACTACCCCTAGATCAGTCTCTGAGGAAGAACTTGACAAAAGTCTATCTTCTCAGTTAGTTTACTTGAAGAGAAAAAGTCAATTTTCTTGCCTCAACTTTTTCTTGCCTCACTTGGATTGGCATATGGTAAATTGCTAGGCCTGCGTCCAGTCCCTAGCCATGGATACAAACTGTGATTCCTTCTCAGGCATGTCTGCTAAGGCCTGGGCTGCACCACGGTTTTCTCTCAGGCCCTGATGTCTGTAGAGGAAATGTAGTTCCTTGTCTAAAACCAGGAACATGCTTGGCAGAGGCAGCCATAGGCTGTGGTCAAGGTCTTGAGGGTTGTTTGTTTTGTTTTCTTCTGAAGCCCTGTTGTACAGAAGGAACACAGTTTCTTCTCCAAACCAGGAACATGGCTGGTATCAGGAACATGCTCGGTAGAGGTAGCGAAGGCCTAGAGATGGGGCCTTGAGAGACCTTTGGCTTTAGAAGCTGAGAATCCAACCTTTTCCTTCTCTTCTGTAATATTGTTGACATATACTCTGTGTTTCCCCTTGTGCAATATTGTTTGATTAGCTTCCCACTGACTTAGTCCTGTTGTTTGATAGTTTCTGTTGACTTTGTCCCATTCCCCCACCCATAGAAATAGTATATATGAAGCTCTGTTCTTAATAAGCTTGCTTGGCATAAGGTGTACCTTGTACAAGCCCCCCACCAATGCCTGCTCTCCTCTCTCTCTTCTTTGTCTTCTTATCTACTGGTCACCATTCACTTAGTACTCTGTCACTGAATAAGACCCTGGTGGTCCAGGTCACAAGTTGTACACAAGTACCATCCCATAGGGATCTAATGTTTGGCACCCACTTCACCATAAAGGATTTCTATATAATTTTCACAGGGTTCCATGCTGTGATCCTTGGCAATTGCTATGTGAGACGTCTATGATGATTCTTGAGTTGCTGTGGTGGCCTTTTGTTTCCTTAACATTATTTTTTTTTTTCCTAGCCACTGCTATAAACCTTGGAAAGACTCTGCTACCAAGATATTAGTTTTGTTTCATTCACTGAAATCAGTTACCAAGTATAATTGGGAAACTGAGCTCAAGGTTCATGCCAGGTCGTCACCTTTCTGTCTGTTTCTTTACTACGCACTTACCTGTTTTTCTATCCTACTCTGGCCAAAATTTCATGCTACTGTGTTACAAGAGGAGGATTTCTTTGTACCAAAATGGAAGTTTATCTATTTTGTTTGGTCTTCAGTTACTTGACTGTACACACTAAGTGTGACCCTGTCATTTGTATGAGGCATAAAGGACAAAACCTGTTTAACTTGATATGATAAAGATCAGTGCAGTTGATACATTTACAATGTTTTCTATTCTGGTGAATAAAATATGCATCTTTTCCCTCTCTCTCCCTCCCTTCTTTCTTTCCTCTCCCTCCAACCCTCTGTCCATCCCTCCCTCCTTATCACTTCCCTGTTTGTGTGTGTATGTGTGTGTGCATGTGTGTGTGTGTGCATGTGTGTGTGTGTGTATGTGTGTGTGTGCATGTGTGTGTGTGCATGTGTGTGTGTGCATGTGTGTGTGTGTGCATGTGTGTGCATGCACAGGATGTGTGCATGTGTGTGCTCACTTGTCCAGGTGCATGTACACACTGGAGGATGACATTGGGTGTCTTCCTCAATAAATTCTTCTATTCTCTGCTTTATTTATTTATTATTTATTTATTTGAGACAGCGTCTCTCACTGAACTTAAATTCACCATTTAGGATGGCAGCACTGCCCCTAAAGCATCGTGGATCTCCCTGTCACCAGCTCTAGTGCTGTGGTTATAGAATTGTGCTCCCCTGCCCCCAACAGCATTTATGTGAATGTTTGGGAGCTAAACTCAGGTCAGCATACTTGTGCCACAGACGGTTTTAACCACTGAGGAATTCCTTTCTCTTTTTGTTGTGAGAGGACCTCTTGTAGCCCACAGTGGCCTCGAACTCACTATCTAGGCAAGGATGATATGGCACTTCTGATACTCCTCCTCCTGAGTGTTGGTATGACTACTACAGTTTTATGTGGTGCTGGGCATCAAATTCAGGACCTCATGTATGCTAGCTAAGAAGCACTAAACTAAGTGAACTGCATTCCCAAGATGGGTGCTCTGCTGTGAGCAGGATAATAGTGCCTGCAGCAGAGGGATGAGTTCTATTTTGGGCATTTTGGTTTTGGCTGATGGATGGGCCCTGATGCCAGTTGTGAGAGTTGGCCTGGGCCTGAAAGTTGGATATGATATAGGCAGGATCCTACTCAGTGTCTTTTGACATGGAGGGCTCTAAATCGTAGTTAAAACATTATATTCTTATATTTCCTGCAGTGTAAAATTGTGTCCTAAAAATTCTAGCATCACAAATATGATTTTTCTACTTACATTATTTTTAAAGTATAAAGTCTGCTGTTTATAACAGCAGAGGAGAATGGCATCTGTGTTTAAGGTCATTGAGTGGCACTGCTTCAGCACAAGACAATGAGTTTTTCTCTATGAAAATTCCACACATCACATGTATGACCATGAAGCTTCCTTTACGTGTTCTGCCTCACCCTTCAATAAGCAACTTTCATTCCATTTGTTTCCTGTTCTCTGTGTCTGGTGTCTGGCCCCAAACCCAGAACACAAGGTTTTATATGTGAAGTTTCACATACAAAGCTTTGTATAAATTTCTTGATAGTCCTTTCTTCTTGTAGTAAGAAATTATGAAATAAATTAGATCACATTTCATTTTTATGTGCTTCTGTGCTTGAGTAAAGCTCGGTGTCTCTTTGACATTTAACAACCTGTGTTTAGCAAGAAGTATTTTATATCAAAGATAAATACCAGCTGTATCCACTTACAATAGGATGCCTTTACTTACATATACATATATTCAAAAGTAAACACACATGCTACCAATACTCTAAGTTATTATGCTTTTTAGACAATTCAGTCACAGCTTATGTTGCTTCTCTGAATTATTTTATGTACTCTGGTTTCTACAAAGATAATTACTAGGAGTCAACAACAGAGAAATGAGCTGCCCACCCACTGGCTCCTGGAAGTCTACGTTTTTCCACTTCTTTATGGAATATTGACTTTTCATTAAAGAAAAATGGCTTCCCAGGTGTTCTTAGTTTCTGTCTCCTTATAAGTTGATCTATACCATTATTTCAAATAACTTTATGCTTTAAAAATAATGTAAATAGAACAATGATATTTGTGATGCTAGAATTTTTAGGGCACAAATTTATGCTGCAGGAAATGTAAGAATATAATGTTTTAACTAGAAGTTAGAGCCGTATATGTCAAAAGACACTGAGTAGGATCCTGCCTGTATCTTATCCAACTTTCAGGCCCAGGCCAACTCTTAAACCTTGCACCAAGGCCCATCCCATCCTACCTGCTTTCACATTCCCCAATCTTCAGAACCGGCCTGGGTCCCATATCAAGTTGCCAAAGTAGTCAGGTGAACCCCAGCCACACTGTCCTCAACCTCTTGCCTTGCATCAGAGCTCACACATTGCATGGTAGTCTAGCATTCTATATAGATGCAGAGGCACTTATATGGTCAGTAACCAGTACATATCTAATTGGACTTAAGGCCAACTCAACAGGAGGGGAAGATCTCATTCTGGCAACCCAGACAACTACCTGGGACTAGTGAGGTCTTGGATCTCTAAGGAGAACCTAATAGCGAAAGTTTAGTAAGCCAGTACAATTCCTACCTCTGTTCTAAATACTTAAATGTGTATACCTACAGATTAATGTAGCTCTCAACCCTCATAAGAGAAGCTTTCTTTGCAAAGGTTGAGGACCATTACAGAAAGCTACAACTGGTTAAAAAATGCAAAAAATAATTGATCATGGGGTGCCTAAGCTCACCCCATACAGATGCAACACAAGCCTACACCAATGGTTCAGGGAATGCCTTAGGTTACTTTTGCTGTAACAAAAATATCATGACCCAAAACAGGTCGGGGGAGGGGGGAAAGAGTTTATTCAGCATACATTTCAACATTGCTATTCATCTCCAAAGGAAGTTAAAACAGGGCAGGAACCCAGAGGTAGGAGCTGGTGCAGAGGACGCGGAGAGGTGCTGCCTAGTAGCTTGGTTCCTCTGGCTTATGCAGCCTGATTTCTCTTAGAACCCAGGACCACCTGCCCAGGGATGGCACCACCTACAATGGGCTGGGCCCTCCCCCACTGATCACTAGTTGAGAAAATTAGTACAGGGAACATTATGGAAAAGCGGAATCATTTTAAGACCAAAGGTTCATGAAGTCGGCTGTATGGCAGCGCCTTATAGAAAGGATAGGGAATCTAGACATATGATACTGCAGAGGGCAGAGACTCGGTTGCCTAACCAAGGCCATAAGACAACAACACCAATAGATATGTTCATGTACAAGGGTTGAAGGGGAAATCTCAGGTGGCTCCGCCCCTGGAGATATACCTAAGAGGTCTCCGTGTTTTTTCAGACAATTGGAGTTTCATTCCCAGGATATATACTGGTCTACTCACAATCTCCTCTAATTTCAGCTCTGGAATTCTTTGCCTCTAACCTCCATGGGAACGGAAGTCACACACATCTGCAAGCACATGCAAATATACAATAAAAGTAAATCTAAAAAAAAAAAAAGATAAAATCACTGGGAAAAAGACCACCCTAGTAAGTCTAAACTGGCGAAAAGAATTAATGTTTCTTCTTTTCCTTCAGCATGTCAGGATTTTAAAAATAATTGTTTAGTTAGGCTCTGGGTTTTGAGATCTCTGTAAATACTAAATATGCAAAGTTAGAGTTGAAAATGCAAATACACATATTTACAGGTGACATAGAGAGGAACTCTTTTCTCAGTCCCAAAGTGACTTTGCTTTTCTATTACTTAAATAATTTATTTAGATTCCATCTCAATTGTTATCCCCTCACTTGTATCTTCCTGTTCCTCCCTCCCTCCCTCTTTCACCCCATTTCCCTGCCCTAGGCCTGTGACAGAAGGGGACCTCCTCCCCCACCATATGATCACAGCCTATCAGGTGTCATGCTGGTAGCCTGCTTACCCTTGCAAAGTGACTTTGGAGCTTTATATTTGTTGATGAGAAAAAAAGAGTTTCAAACCTTGAAGCTCACCCTCAGGGCTAATGTTGTGCTGAGTTACTTGAGTGACAGGCTGAGCTCCTGGACTGGGAGTAAGGGCTTAGCAGTGATAGGAGAGCAAGCAAGTCTGCAGCCCTGCACGACTTTGTGAGATGACCATATTTTGCTCAGGATTGACTTGGCTATTCAGGGTCTTTTATCATTCCCTATGAATTATAGGGCTCTCCTCTTGTTTTGGTCAAGAATATCATTAGAATGCATTCAATCTGTAAGAAGCCAGCCACTGTAATATTGCCATTTTCACAATATTAATTCTGTTAATCTATGAATGTGAACATATTCCTGTTTTTATGTTTTAGTCAAATTTTGCTGATATTTTATAGCTTTCAGTTTTGGAAGTCACCCACTTCTTTGGCTAGATTAATTGATAGGCATATGATTTTAAAGGACATGTGGGTGATACTGTTATATCAATTTCTCAGCAAGTTCATTGTGGTGTTTCGTCTTTGAGTTCCCATGTACCGTCTTCTCTTTGGTTCCTTAGACTTGTTTTGGATTCGACTGGCTTTTACTTTTACTTACAGACTTTTCATTATCAAAAATTATGCCTCATGTTTTCAGAATACCCACTTTTTAAAAACTGAGTTGCTCTCTTACATCCAGCATATTCTTTTATGCTTTACTAATTTGTTTACTACCATTTTTATAATAATCTTTGTGTTCTTTCTGTGGCATTTCCTCTACTTTATTATCACTGGCCCCGGTTTATATTAGCATTCGTGACATTTGGAGAACTCATGTTGCTCCATTTTCTTATATTTACTGTTTCTAAATTAGGATGGTTAAGATACTAGCTAGAGGTTATAGTCTCTCCTATTTACCTTAGGGCCTTTACTGAGGCCCTGACTGTGTTGTGGCTAGATTATACAGTTTCTAAAAATGTGGATAGTGGTATGTCTCAGTAGATTAGCACTTGCCTGCTATGCTGTAGGCACTGGGGTCAATTTTCAGCACCACCCACAGAGAAGAAAACTGTATTAACAGTCTGAAATATGTAAACAAGCCAAACAGAATAAAGTAGCCATTTAAGAACACTGACTACCACAATACTAGTAGCCACAAAGGGTGCAGAATCAGTAATATGAAAAGATGGTACTAAGTAAAAGTAATACTAAGAAAAATGGTTTTTAAAGTGATACAAAAGATAGAAAAAATAAGAACAATAAATAAATGCGGGAAACGAGAACTAAGAGAAGAGGAAAAGACAACCTAATTAAAGAATTAAATAGTGAAAAAAATCAGAGAAAAGGAAAATTTTAAAAAGTGGAAGAAGAAGAAACAAGAGGGAGATGTGATCCAATAAAAGTTTAAAGCAAGGGACAAAGAAAGGAAGAAAGAAAAAAAATGAAACATTAAAGAGAGTAGATGAGCTTCCCGCCAAGTCCAGCTAAGTTCTCTGGGCCCAAACAGATCTAGCCAATGGACAGGACATTCTCCACAATTGAGTGGAGAGTGGGGTCTGACTTTCACACGAACTCTGGTGCCCCATATTTGACCACGTCCCCTGGAGGAGGAGACCTGGTGGCACTCAGAGGAAGGATAGCAGGTTACTAAGAGACTTGATACCTTATGAGCATATGCAGGGGGAGGAGGACCCCTCAGTCACAGTCATAGGGGAGGGGAGTAAGAGGAAAATGGGAGGGAGGGAGGAATGGGAGGATACAAGGGATGGGATAACAATAGAGATGTAATATGAATAAATTAATAAAATATATTTAAAAAGAGAGTAGATGAAAAAGGGCATGAAGATAACAGAAAAGAAGCATTAATGTGTATTAAAAAAAAAAAACAAGCAAAAACCAAAACGAAACATGGTCTTTACAAAACTAACCCACCCAACTCAAACAAATACAGACCAGGGCTCCTTTGAAGTGGTCAGCTCTGACACAGGCGTGAAAGCTCTCAGCCTTGGTGGTGAAGCCTTCTGGAAACAGGAAGAACAGCAGAGAACTTAGAGTGTGTGTTATCTGCCTTGTTCTCTTCCCCTTTGGGCTGTCTATCAATGAAGAGGCAGCACCAGCTGCCACTGCTTTTGTTCATCCCACTGACCATTGACGGGTAGGTGCAGACCAGAATGCTTCTGTCCCGTGTGTGCCAGTCTGGGTACCTGGTACCTTAGGTTGTGTCTCTGAGTTCTTTCTGTGGTATTTTCTCTAGGAGGAGGTGAAGGTGATGGAGTGAGCAGAATGGGTGCATAGTCTGCATTGCAACCCTCTGGTTTACTCCCACGAGAAAGTAATTATTTCTTTTTTTAATTTTACGTTCATTTATCTATTCACTTTACATCCCAATCATAGCCCCCTCCCTCTCTTCCTCCCGGTTCTACCCACCACGTTCCTTGTCCCCCTCTCCTTCTTATTATGAAAGGGGAGCCTCCTCCACCAACCCACATCAGCACATCAAATCTATTCAGGACTCAGCTTACCCTCATCCAATGAGGCCAAGCAAAGCAGCCCGGCTAGGGGGCAGTGATGCAAAAGCTGGACAGAGTCCTTGTCAGAGACAGTACTTACTCCATGTACTAAGGAACCCACATATAGATCAAGCTCCCCAATAGTTATATTAGTGCATGGATGCCTTGTCCAATTCATGTATGTTCTCTGGTGGGTGCTTCTGTCTCTGTAAGGACCCATGAGGCTATGTTAGTTGACTCTGTTGGTCTTCTTGTGGAATTCTTGTCCCTTCTGGATCCTTCTTTCTTTCCCCCCAAGCTTCCACAGGATTTCCTGAGCTCTGCCTAATGTTCAGCTGTGAGTCTCAGCATATGTTTTAATTCCCTGTTGGGTGGAGCCTCTCAGAGGGCTGTTATACTGGTGTAACTTTCGGGATCTGGGTTACCTCACTCGGGATCATCTCTTCTAGTTCCATCCATTTGCCTGCAATTTTCATGTTTTTAGTACCCGAGTAGTATTCAGTTGGGCAAATGTATCACATTCTCTTTATCCATTCTTAGGGTGAGGGACATCTAATTTCTGGCTATTATGAATAAATCTGCTATGAAAAATTGAGCAAATGTCCTTGCGGTATGGTGGGACATCTGGGTATACGCCCAGAATTCTATAGCTGAGTCTTGAGGCAGAAGTATTTCCAATTTTCCGAGAAAGTACTGGATTGATTTCCAAAGTGGTTGTAAAAGTCTGCACTCCCACCAGCAACAGAGGAGTGTTCTCCTTTTTCACCTCTTCGCATGTGCTGTCACTTGAGTTTTTTATCTTAGCAATTTGGGCAGGTGTAAGATGGAATCTCAGAGTTGTTTTGATTTGAATTTCTCTGATGACCAGGGATGTTAAACATTTCTTTAAGTGCTTCAGACAAGGCTACCCATTGTCTCTGTATGTCTTCAATATAGTACTAGAAGTCTTAGCTACAGCAATAAGACAGCAAAAGGAAATCAAGGAAATACAAATTGGAAAGGAAGAAGTCAACACATAGCTATTCACAGATCATTTGATAGCATACGTAAGTGATCCCAAAACTCCACCAGAGAACTTTTATAGCTGATAAACACCTCTATCAAAGTAGCTGGATACAGAATTAACTAAAAAAAATCAGTAGCCCTCCTATATACAAATGAAAAATGGGCTGAGAAAGAAATTAGGAAAGCAACACTTTTTACAATAGCCACAAATAATATAAAACATCTTGATGTAACTCTAAACAAGCAAGTGAAAGACTTGCATGACAAGAGCTTCAAATCTCTAAAGAAAGAAACTGAAGAAGATACCAGAACATGGCAAGATTTCCCATGCTCACGGATCAGTAGGATTAACATAGTAAAAATGGTCATCTTACCAAAAGCAATCTACAGGTTCAATACAATTCCCAGCAAAATTCCAATAAAATTCTTTACAGACCTTAAAAGAACAATTTTCAACTTTATATGGAAAAGCAAAAAACAAAAAACAAAACAAAACAAAAAAACCCAGGGTAGCCAAAACAATCCTATACACTAAAATAACTTCTGGATATATCAATACCCCTGATTTTAGACTGCAATATAGAGCAACAGTAATAAATCCTGCAAGTAGTTATTTCTCTCTCTTTTTCAGCCAGCACGTGCCAGGGCTCCCCTGAGGCTCTTCCTAATTGTGGCTCAGACTAGCTTTCCACCAGGGGGAGCTCTCAGCACTTTTGATCCAGTCTTCCAAAGTTAAATGCAAGGTTCTTTTTTTTTTTTTTTTTTTTTTTTTTTTTTTTTTTTTAATTTTTAAATAATTTATTCAGATTATATCCCAATTGCTATCTTTCACTTGTATTGTCTTGTTCCCCCTCCCTCCCTCTTTCAACTTATTACCCTCTCCTAGACATGTGAAAGAAGAGGACTTTCCCCACCATATGATCACAGCCTATGAGGTCTCATGCGTGTAGCCTGCTTACCCTTCTTCTGAGTGCCACCAGGGCTCCCCTCTAAGGGGAAGTGGTCAAACAGGGGGCACCAGAGTTCACGTTAGAGTCAGTTCCTGTTCTTCATTGGATAGATCTGAAAAGGGGGAGGGGTCTAGGTTTAATGCATGCATTGTCCTAGGTTGGTACAGGAATTTGTACAGGCCCCCTTGGGTCCAGATTGGCCAGCCTTGATGGTCTTCTTGTAGGGTTCCTGGACCCTCTGGGTAGTTCTATCTCCATCTCCCCATTCTCCCATACCACTCTCACCTGGAGTCCCGATAGTGAGTGCCAGCATCTGTCCAGTCCCCCACTGAGTGAAGACTGTTAGAGGACATACCTGTCAGCCTAGTATGCAATTATAAATGAGTATACACCATATATGTTTTTTTGAGTCTGGGTTAACTCACTCAGAATGATCATTTCCAGTTCCATCCATTTGCCTGCAAATTTCAAGATTTCCTTGTTTTTAATAGCTGAGTAGTATTTCATAGTGTAAATGTACCACAGTTTCTTTAGCCATTCTTCAACTGAGGGACATCTAGGTTGTTTCCAGATTCTGGCTATTACAAATGAGGCTGCTATGAACATAGTTGAGCAAATGTCCTTGTTGTGTGGTGGAGCATCTTCTGGGTATATTCCAAGGAGTGGAATAGCTGGGTCTTGAGGAAGCCCTTTTCCCAGCTTTCTGAGAAAGCACCAGCTAGATTTCCAGAGTGGTTGTACCAGTTTGCATTCCCACCAGCAATGAAGGAGTCTTGCCCTCTCTCCACATCCTTGCCAGCATGTGCAGTCACTTGAGTTTTTTATTTTAGCCATTCTGGTGAGTGTAAGACAGAATTCAGAGTTGTTTTAATTTGCATTTCCCTGATGACTAGGTACATTGAGCATTTCTTTAAGTGTTTCCCAGTCATTAGACATTCCTCTGTTGAGAATTCTCTGTTTAGCTCTGAATCCCATTTCTTGATTGGGTTACTTGGTTTGGTGGTGTTTAATTTCTTGAGTTCTTTATATATTTTGGATATTATCCTTTTGTCAGATGCAGGGTTGGTGAAGATCTTTTCCCAGTCTGTAGGCTGTTGCTTTGTAGAGTTTCCTGACACTTCCCTGTGATTATTCATGGAAAGGAAAGAGACATTCACAGTAAGGAGGTGAGATTCACTGTAAGGGCCAGCCCTGCTGATTGAAGGTGTCAGATTGGGTTCAAGGAAGACTTTCTCCTGCCTTATTAAACTTGTCTCTTCCCCTCCCTGTGTAGTGATACTATAGTGTAACATTTGGCTATGCTCTTTGATTCTTTCCTTTCCTCTAGCTCCTTTCTCTGAACATAGGAATTCTTCAAGCCTCTGTTTACGGCTAAACTTCAGAGCCTTCTCCACTGATCCTGGTTCTGACACCATCTCCAAAAAAGCCTGGTAATGGTAACATGCTGTCCTGTGGCCTACAACCTTCCATTATATGAATATTTGCTGTGAAATAATTCTTATGGTTCTACACTTTTTAGAAATATCCTTATTCACATATACCTCCAGATTAAGAAAAAAAAATATCCTAATATACTTGTTCTGTGATAAAAATTTCCCAAAAGTAGTCCCTGTCAGTTTTGGTCTCTAGTTTTCATTTAGCCTGTCAGAGGTTATAGGGTATATTGTTCATGTGTAAAAGGTTCCGAGGTAATGAAATAAGCCATTGTTATGTCACTATAGCATGTCTTAAATGGGTTTAAAAGACTAAGATTGCAAATGAAGAGAATTGAAATTCGAAGTGCAAACTATCGTGTGTTGCCCAGTGAGAAACACCAAGAAGCATGGTGAGTGGGGCTCAGAAAACTTTAATTTTTGCCATGTTTGTTTCAGCCTTGTGTAAAGCGTGCAGGTGGAAATACTTCATGGCATTTTTTAAACACATTTATTATTGAAAAATAAAATAATTCATATTACATCTCATTTGCTATCCCATCCTATGCATCCTCCCATTCCTCCCTCCCTCCCGCTTTCACCCCATTCCCCTTCCCTATGACTGTGACTGAGGGGGACCTCCTCCCCCTGAATATGATGCTAGGGTATCAGGTTTCTTATTGGTAGTCTGCTGTCTTTCCTCCAAGTGCCATCGGGCCTCCTCATCTAGGGGACATGGCCAAATATGGGGCACCAGAGTTCCTGTGAAAGTCATGGCACTTTTGAATGCAGATCCAAACCTCAAAAAGACATTGTGGGTTTAGTAGATTCTGTGGGCCATGGTTGTCTGGTGTCCTCAAGCCCTCTTGCCCCTACAATCCTTCTTCTCCCTCTTCTGGCACCCTGAGCTCCTCTGTGAGGCCTCTAAAGGGAAACTGAGGAGCAGTGGAGGGAGGGGAGGCTGCAATTGAGATGGATTGCACGAGAGAATAATAAATATAAATAAATAAAAGAGGGACATACAGAGACAGAGAGAGAAAGAGACAGAGTCAGAGACAGAGATGACAGAGACAGAGAGAGAGATTGTGGGGTCAGAAGTGGGTTTGTATGGGTCATATCTTGAGAAGCTGCCTGTATTTATTCTTTAAGAGTGTTACAACCACAGACTGGGTGACTTAACCAATATAATCTGTTTTCACAAAATTCTGCAGGGAGAAGTCCAGGCCCAGGTGCTTGGCAGGGTTCATCCCTTCCAAGCCTGTGAGGGAACTCTGCCATCCCATCGTCTCCCTCCTGGGTCTGTAAATGGCGATCTTATTCCATGGCGAGCTTATTAGCATGGCCAGAAAATTGTGTAAGCACAGAGCCTAGCACCCTCATTTGGATTTAATTCCTTCTTAATAATACTACTACCTCCATCTTGGGCCACATTCTGACAGGTCTGAGGGTGTTGATCTCCATATCCTGTTGTTGTTTTCTGTTTGTTTTGGTGGTGGCGACACTAACACGCAGGACCACATTGAGAAGACATGGCTGAGAAAAGATTGTTATTCTGAAGAAAGGCGGACTGACTGAGCAGAGCGTGGGCTAGCTTTAAGATGATTAGTAAATGTAGAAACGACAGCACATTCGGTGAAGGGCTTTCCTGGGCTATGTAAGTAACAACAGAGTGGGAGTGAAAGTCTGAGTGAGGTGAGTAAGGAACGTTGCCACTGGTGAAGATATTCAGAGGTCAAAATTAGTAGTGAACAGAAGTTCTGTTCTTCTGTTCTGTTCTGTGAACAGAAGTCCATCCCCCACCACCCCAGTCTCTGCTGCCTTCTAAATATCAGTCTAAGAAAATGTTGAAATTGAATTCGAGGTGCTGTATCACTATCAAGAATAAATACAGAATGTTAAATATTATGTGGGTTTCGCATAATTGCACAAGTTGGATGGATAGTTTCTCAAATTTTGAATTTATCTTTAATTTCTCCTGGAATAAAAATTTTCATATAGCAACACATTTCTAAGTATGAGAAATTCACCTTTAAGATGTTAGGTCATAATGTGAATGGCGATAGAGCACTTCTTGTTCCACGGCCCCAGTAGATATTGTTTAATATGTCCCATGCTTCCTCCTGGCACAAGCCTTGTTACGTAAACACACTCTCTTGCCCACAGTGATGCTATTGTCCTTCCAATAGTTGACTTTCTCTGGCAGCACAGTGCTGAGTGTATAGACTTAAGCCACGTCCTTTTGACTCATGAAAGCAACATTTGCCTACTGTTCTTTTTTGATTGGCATTCCTTAAGATATGTACCATAGTTTCATATGAGACCTTTATTTTACTGTTACAGTATTGTGAAACAGTTGAGAGTGCTTAAAGATCCTTGCAAAACTGGCATATCTCATTACAAATTCTTGAACAAAATAAGTCTACATCCTACACAAAACATTTTAGTGAGGTTACTAATATTTCACAGAAATTAACAGTGACGTCTCATCCGTAGATATCTTTATTCTTACAACGATCTCTATCACAGATATCTTGAAATCTGATTAAGTAAAACACAAACAAACAAACAAACAAACAAATGAACAAACAAAAATCTTGCATCGATTGAGGGAATGTGTTGATAATAATCCAAAAGAGGACTATCTTGATGTCAGAGTAGGAGATGAGAGAACTGGTGGCAAAATGTATCTGACAGGAATCTCAGATGCTGATACAGGAGTTTATGGGAATTAATAAGAAGGCAGGTAAAGTTTGGGCACAAATGCCAGCAGATGAGAAAATGGAGGATGGAAACTTGTGGCTTATTTGATAATATTTATTTTCTCAGAAAAAATTGAAAGTAATGTCATTAACTCTGAGGAACTATGGATGCTGGCAGTAGATATAAAATAGAAGAGCACCAGAGCCAACTGTGTAAGAGCTAGAATTGTTTGGTTTTCTTACATGGTCATGTGTGGTGAGAAAGTTTAGTCTGAGTATATGACTTTATCCAACCAGGGTCATTTGTGAAAGGAAAGAATTTAATTAAATCCTTGGTTTGGAGCTTATAAACAGATATGAAGAGCTTAGGTGAGGGTTAAGGAGAGCTAATAATGGCGGCGACTAGCCACACAATGGAAGCAGGTGTGCTGGTGTTGCTGAGGGTATGAGGAAGGATGAAGGCTTCTGGAGAGCATAGGGCCACAGGAGTAGAAAGGCAGGGAGCAAGATTCTGTAAGGCAGAATATTTGAAATTGCGTTTGACTTGGTCCATGGTGTGTTTACCACTAGAATCCTTCCCCAGTTGACAGGCACAATTCTTACTTTCTTACTGTCCAGGAATTAGAGCCTGCTCCCTGATTTCTCTAGGGCCTCACATACTCAGGAAATCTAAGCTCTCTTGGACTGCTCTTAGCATTTCAGTGAGTCCAACTTACAATTTATGCCTCATATCTCCTCTCAGTCCCCAGGGGTTCCACGCAACTGTGCTTCATGCTCTCTCAGCCACTTGTTAGGCTCATAGCAGAATAGTCCCATCATAGCAATGATGTCAAAGTGAGCATTCTGGCATCACATCTCCTTTAAAGGACTTGCGTATAATGACAAAAAAGGCAGAAGAAATGACAATGGCTATTCTGAGCCTTGCACATCAATGAGCAATGTTCCCTTTTAGATGCGTTTTTCCTTTATTGGGAATCCCCCTCCCCATATTTAAAGTTTGCATTTAGTTGTTAATTACTGAAAAAACAAAATCGAAACTGTTGTTTGTAATCCTTATGAAGTCATATTGTTTTCCTTTGTGCGTCTGTATGCGTGCTGTGCTATGTGTGTGTTTATGCATATATCCATGTGTGCGAAGGCTGTTGTCAGCTGTCTTCCTTGAATGCATTTATCTAATTCATCTGAATATGGTCTCTTTGTTGAACATGGAACCTTGCTCTTGGCATCCTCTGTCTGTATCTTCCAAGCACAGCAATTAGAGGTTGGGTCATGCCCACCTGGTATTTGCTTGGATTTTGGGTATCTAAAGTCCTGTTCTCACACTTTCATGTCCAACATGTTACCCACTAAAGCCATTTCTACAGTTCTGGAGTAGGTGTTCTCCACTGGTCTGAACATTCCTCTAACATTAATGTGTCCATGTCCACAGAGTCCCCACATTTCTAATCCAGAGTGAAAAATCACATGGCATTCAGTAGGTGGTTTACCCAAAACAGATAAAAAGATTGAAAATTCTTTAATCTTTGGTGGTGTGAGAAGCAAGTATGGAATTGAGAGAAGAGAACAGAAGTAGAGAGAGAAGGGAAGTTGGTCTAGTTTTTCTCATCTCTCACACATTTGCTGCTTCTTTATGAATAATAAAGTATTCTTTACACTTGGGCTTCTTTGGCTTTTCTTGGTAGCAAATGGGTATCAATGAGAAGCAAATAGCTGCATTGGAGCTGCATATCTGGCCTTCTACAGTGCACATCCATTTGGTAACACAAAAGATATTTTTATTTTCTTTCCCTATGCTGTTAAGCATGAAACAGCT
Source organism: Acomys russatus (assembly GCF_903995435.1). NCBI lineage: Eukaryota > Metazoa > Chordata > Mammalia > Rodentia > Muridae > Acomys > Acomys russatus. Next base: position 53,870,605 of record NC_067153.1, read on the forward strand.
CTTACCCTGCACTCAAACTTGAATTTTGTACCGATATATAACGCTTAAGCAGGTTTTTTATTTAATCTTATTTTCTCCCTAACACACTTTTCTCATGTCAATGTTTTCATATATTTCTGCTTATGTGTGCATGTGTCAGATTTTGATGTACATAGGAAAGACGTGTCATTAGAATATAAGGATTTAGCTGGGCATGGTGGCACACGCCTTTAATCCCAGCACTTGGGAGCCAGAGGCAGGTGGATGGATGTGAGTTTGAGGCCAGCCTGGTCTACAAAGCGAGTCCGGGATACACAGAGAAATCCTGTCTTGAAAAACAGAACAAAACAAAAACAAAACAAAAAAAAGAATTTAAGGACTTTTTAGAAAATAAAGCTAGGACTGTGACAGTGATACTTTCCTGTATTTTAGTGTGTCTGTGCCTAGATAATAACTATATATCTATGTCTATGTCTATCTAAGGAAATAACTATGACCATATTTATAAGCAAATGCAAAGAGTTCTTTGTTTCAAAGTAAGTTAAAGTTTAAAATATATTTTATTATCAAAAGAAAGACAACTTTAATATATCATAATATTTGAGTTCCTTGAGGCATTAAGACATCTCTGTGATGACTGATGGGCATGGATCAAGGCATGCCATCAACATATTTGAGGCTTAATCCTCAGGCTTCCAGTTCCCGGTCTTGCTGTTTGTACAGGATGGCAAGAAGGCAATTCTCTGTTTGGCATGAAGTGGACTTGGACCAACATAGAAGATGTCAGAGAAACTGGACAATAACTTCATGTACACTAGATTGTCTTTGTCTTGCTACAATGTTTACCTGTGCTGTCCCCACCAGGAATGTCAACCCAACTGCTGACGAGAGCCAGTGCTGAGATGGCCTATAAATATGCAGGCTAGAGGTGCCACTGTGGGCCTGACTCTCCGGCATGAACAGTCTTTACGCTTAGGTCCCGAAGCATCACCATGAAGCCAAGTCTCCTGCACCTGGCTGTGATGCTCTGCATCTTTTGCGAAGGTAAAGAACCTGAGTCTTTTTAAGTTGAAAAGTGCATGCATATTTAATGTTAAGTGTTCTCCACTTCTTTCTTGTGCTTCAAAGTAGGATAATATGGGAATACCACATTTTATACGACAGATGTTACTTACACTTTCAGGGGCAGCTTCAAGGGTGTGTGTGTGTGTGTGTGTGTGTGTGTGTGTGTGTGTGTGTGTGTGTGTGTGTGTATGTGTGTTAGAGTTAAGTGTCACTCACTGCTCATTCTCAGCCCAGTTTATGCTTTGATAATAATGTTTTGAATATACATTTCCATTATATCTAGAAAGCTACACTGAGACTTGCAGTGTTCACAAATCTCAAAAGTACCAATTCTGAAAGGATCACTCCATCACTGAAACAAAATTTCATTGGGGAATCATTTTGTAAACTAACTAGTTTCTTGAATATTTCAAAAAGCCAGGTTTATTGAAAACATTCTGGAAAATTTAAATATTGAACAGAATAAAAATAGTATGCAGAAGTTTTATAGTCAATCAAAATAAAATTTATAGTTTCACCAGTCATGGCTGTATAGAAAGAAAAAAATTTAAAGGTCCTAGATGTATAGAAAAATACTAGTTATGACTAAATACATAAAATATAATAAAATACAGCTTTGACACTATGTGCATAAATTTTTAATAAGTTTTCTTAGGCTATTTTTATTCTCACTAAAGTAATATTCATAAGATTTATTAGGTCATTTTAGTTTTAATTTTAATCTATTACATTACTGAAAAAATATTAGGGAAAGTAGCATTAGTTAAAATTTAGATTGGAAATTTTTAGATCAAGGCTGTCTTGGGAAAAAGATGTATCATACTGACCAATTTTAACTGGGGAGTTTTGCTTGCCTTTGTGTTTTCAAGACTGGGGTACCCTGGGATAGTGTGATTTTTAGGTATAGCAGACCAATGTATTTCTTAAAACATGTGGAAGAATCTTATTAAATTAGAAAGCTCCAAATTGATAAATTAGTATTGAAATATCTGTCATCATATATAAAAAGTGTTTGCTCATATTAAATTTTAAGGATGATTTGATGTAAAATTATTTTATTGTCTTAAAGCATGATATTATTATACTATGTCTCTTCTTACTTTTTTAAGTTGGGGAGACTGTTTTTCAGTATACCAAAAGGTCAGTATCTCTGAAGAATCGATTTTTAATTTATGACATCACGGTGATGTTGAAGCCTACCCAAGGAAATGGAACCCCACCCCATTCACACCCTTCCCCCCGCCGCTTCGTTTTGTGCTGACCTCCCCTGCCTCCTCATTCATACGCCCACCTCTGACACAAACGTCCTCAAGGCTGCTTGTTCCGAGCTTTTACTCTTGTTTTCCTAATGCCGAAGTGGTGATGGAGGGAGAGCAGGTGCTCAGTTCGCACTGATTTTTCAGCTTGAGCATGCATGTCTCTTCTCTAGCGATGGTTTCTGAGGCTCCATGCCTGCCTTGGAATGACGTTCTCTCTCTTCTTGCTTCAGTTTAAAATGGAGTTTCCATATGCAGGAAGGGCTTTGTCTGCGGTCACCTCCCAGTTCCCCTTCATACTGCTTTCAGATACTCACATGGGGACACTATTGACCCAGGCTGCATAAACTAGAATGTGTGACAGGAATGTGTATCTCAGATGAGGCTGTGAGAGTTCTAACTGGTAGGCAAGTCAAATGAGCTAGAACTCAAGCATGGGATTTAGGGCATCTCCGTATGACTTGGGGGGGGGGGTCCCAGGGACAGATTCTTGACTGCAAACTACATTTCTGATACTTCATGATTGCCAGAAATTATATGACACAGAAAATATGAGAGTGCAAATTTTCTTTTTCAAATATATTTTAGTAATTTATTCATATTACATCTCAATTGTTATCCCATCCCTAGTATCCTCCCATTCCTCCCTCCCTCCCATGACTCCCTTCCCCTATGTCTGTAACTGAGGGGGACCACTTCCCCCTGTATATGCTCATAGGGTATCAAGTCTCTTCTTGGTAGCCTGCTATCCTTCCTCTGAGTGACACCAGGCCTCCCCATGCAGGGGACATCGTCAAACATGGGGCACCAGAGTTTGTGTGAAAGTCAGTCCCCACTCTCCACTCAACTGTGAAGAATGTCCTGTCCATTGGCTAGATCTGGGTAGGGGTTCGAAGTTTACTGCATGTATTTTCCTTGGCTGCTGCCATAGTTTGAGCAGGACCCCTGGGCCCAGGTCCACCCATCATAATGTTCTTCTTGTAGGTTTTTAGGAAGAAACTCAGGAATATACAAGCAAATTTTCTTTAAAAGTATTTATGTTGTATTGGAATCATGGATGTAAGCCATTTCTTCCTGGCCTTTGGTTGAATATGCTTGAGTGTATTTTCAGGTTCCAAACAATACAAATTGTATCGGGACACACCAGAAACGCTTTCTGTTTAATAGGCTCTCTTTGCTGTTTGTGGTAATGTATACCTGTCAGTAGGTCAGAGGAGATCTGCTCACATTGAGTTGTATGCTTTCTAGCAACTGTTTCAATTTCCAGAAGTTTAGTTAGTATCAGATCATATGCCTGAAATTTCAGTTTGAAGAACATAGTCAATTTGGGCCTAGAAAAATCATATTTATGAGCAAAATAGTGGTTGGTGGTTGGTACAAAATTTTCAGTGGATGTGGATTTAGTGTCAAATGTATTTATGGGAAAGATTTCTAATCTGGACGTTCAGTATTAAAGGCATACTATTGTTCCGAAAGGGTCTGTGTCTGGGAGAAAGAGGTTGCGTCTTTGATCTGTTGTAGGCTTTGGAAAATCATTTAAGTGTTGTGTTTGTTTGTCTGTTTCGTCAAGCAAAACAGAAAACTTTGCAGCTCATGTTTCTCCATGACAGTTACATTGCTAATAGTTGGGTTTATATTACTCTCATTGAAGTTTTTATTTATTTATTTATTTATTTTTTTGAGGTAGAAAAAGAAAGCTAAAAGAAGGTAAATTTTCCAAAGGGTAGATACATAGATTCTTCACATTCAGAAATTAAAGCCAGTGAAGAAAATGCAGGCTAATAAAATTCTTTTACTCTGGGTATTTTTGAGAGTCTAGAAGATGTGGATGTTGGGGGAAACTAGTGAAACATGAGGAAGCCTGATAAAGCTATAGCAAGACATATATGTCATCGCACTGAGAACGCTAATGCAGGTTATGAGTACAAAGCAAAGAGCATGTCTTTGTTCCTTTTTTTGTTTGTTTCTTTCTTTGTTCATTGTTTATTGATCATCCAAACACTTTAATTTTCCATATCTGTCTTATTTTTATTGGTGGTACAAAAGTGTGTGGGGCAACTAAGATGTGGTATAAGTGTTCTATCACAGGTTGAGTCCACAATGATAGATTAAATAAGAAGAAAATGAAACAAGGATCAAGGAAAATATGTTTTGGTGATCTAAATATTATATTTAGGCTTTGTGTAGAAAATGAAGAGTTGAGATGTGTCTATTCTCTGGTGACAATGTTGTTGTTTCAAACAGCTGAAGGTTTTCTAGATGGGCTTCAAGCTTTGAGGAGAAGAACAATTCCCAACATATATAATTCAAAGTCTATGGTAACCAAGAATTATGATCAGATTAAACATCACAGAATGTCTGCTGGAGGTAACTGTAGTCATCGGACCTGGTGACTGTGTCTGTCTATTTCCCAGAAAGACTTATACTTGAATTATTTAAATTAAGTAACTTGTAAAAAATACATTTTTTCAATTACTATATTATAAGCAACAAATAATCATAGAGCAATTTTTAATAATGTTCTGATTTTCTTTTGCTCGCAATGTAACTACTGGTCTGTAGTTGAAAAGGGGGAAGAAAGATCTTGCTGTTGGTTTTGGAGTTTGTAGCTTGAATTCTTTTGTTGTTAATGCTTTTACTAGCAAAATACTTTAAAGTCAGATAATTTGTTGTGGAGGAGATATTGTCAGTGACTTGGGTATTGCTATCCAATATTTGTACATAAAGCAATGGGATTCAGGAATGTTTCAATAGCCTCTGTGACATTCTTTTTATATTCTTCAGGTAAAGCTAACTTAACAAGTACTCTTGGTCTTGGCTCTGCAAGCTTAAATGTGCATGTTTCTGGTGAAATCAACGGAAATGGCAGAAAAAAGACATTGATAGGAAAAAATAATATTTTGTCATCTATTATAGAAAGCTTTTATCCTCTGGCCAAAAATATAAATATTCTATCAGACCTCAGCTCCAGGGGTCACAAAGAACTTCAAATGCTTCTTTATATTATAGGTAATGACAATTTAATTTAATATGACTAAGAAAATCAGGGGCTTTAACTTTAGGCTTCTTTATTTCTTTTATTCTGATTTTTTTTTGGGGGGGGGAAGGAGTTAACACTTGGTACTCTATTCTGGAAAAGATGGAGAAAGAAGGTTGGAGTTGAAACTTGACCTGGCAATTTCTAGTACAAATAAGCTTTTTGATGATGGTTTTAGTAAACACAGAACAGAAGCTGCAGGTGAATAAAGTACTTTAGGTGTTTCTATTCTCTTCACATTTACATGTATGGAAGCACTATGGTCTTCACACGACAATGCCTCACCTAACGTCCTTCCAGCAGATGATCTCATTAGTCAGATCAAAGCAGGAACTGGAAGCAGCAGCAGTTCTCTGGCAGTGGATTGGGTAGGCTACTTCAGATGCCTGGAGAGTGAGATCTAATTCACAGCTCAGGTTGCAGTCATCCGTCTGGGAGTATGGAGCTGTGAGCAATACCATCTGCAAACACTGATTTTTAGCTAAAGGTCAAGAAGCTTTCACTCAAACCAATCACCAGAGCAGTGGAAGGCTTTCTTACTCCGAAAGATGTGAGGCACTGAGTGAGGTTCTTAACATGACTGTGCTCATGTCAAGAATACACATTCACCTGGGAATTTATTCAGGTCCCCACAGAGAATGTAAGTCCAGAAGTCTGTTGTCTGCCAGATTATTTCATGAAGAGGAGAGATTGTTTTTTGGATGATAATGTTTGCTAATATCATCTGGCAATAGGTTCTTATAATCTAGTAGAATTTTAGGATGAGATATGAGTGTAACCAGGGAAAACTGGTTTGGCATATATTATTTAATGAAAATTACTTTAGGTTCTAGTATTGCCGTAATGAGTAGAAGATGTACTGGGATTGGACACATGAGTCTGAGCTGCAATGTTATCTCTCACCCATTTATTAAGCTGAGTCCTTCTGAGGATTTTAAATGGGCTCCAAATGTTAAAAATTATTTTCTAAATTTAAATTTCCATTTTCTACCAAATTAAGGGAACCATTTGCTACAGATATGTCAATGGAAAAAGAAAGAGTATATGTTTTTTTTTTTCTTCTGTTTCAAATCTACTTTGACCATGACTGTAGTGGTGTAGGCATTAAGGAAAGTGTATGGCATGGTTCTGAGGACTCAAGATCCCCAGTAATATAGCTATGAACATCCTCACCCCGATACAGTGTAGTAATGGAGACAAACTCATAGCCAAAGTCGCACTTGCTTTTATGATTTTATTTTACCAGGTAAATAAGTTGAAGAGTGGGCTGCATCTCTAGTTGGAGTTTCCATAGATTCAGGAGCCCATTGATAACCTAAGGATAAACAGGCATCTTGATCTGGTGGGAATACAGGAATACAGGAGATTGCAGTGAGTCTTCAGGGACTAGAAACTAAAGTACTGGCAATAAGAATGTCAGCAGTATGGACCAGTGAGACTTACATACACTCAAACATTTGAGAGCATTTCGGTTTTTTTTTTTGAAAGCGAAGCGTTCTAAGTTATTTAATATGGCCATTGCAGAAAGAAGGGTAGAGCCAAACTTGAGCTTGAAAAATTTTGTTGAAGTTCATCCACTGACAATAGATAATGATGAAAGCTTTTGGGGTATGTACGTTCAGGGCTAGTGTTAATAATAGGTGTTGCCTTGTCTAGGATTTCTTAAACCTTAAATGTTACTAAATACGGTCAAAGGATGAATTAATTTCATTTTGATTTTCTTTGGAGTGATCACATTGATGGTCTCTTTTGGGAGAAAGGATAGAAACAGACAGATCTATTAGTTTTCCATGGACAGACCACACTGTTCTGTTTTGGGAGAGAGGAAAGAAGAAAAAGGATGAATCTAGTTTAGATGCTATACTTTCTATCAAGTCAAGGGTTTCTGAGAAAAAGAAATAGGAACTAAAAGGTGGTAGCTTAAATAGTGACAGGTGTTTAGGGGCAGATTGTTTAATTTGTGTGAATACAAACTATGAATATTAAATGTTTGGCTTGTTTTCTGATGACATCATTTTACCTCCTACAGTCACCATGTCTAATGGAAAGGAACTGCACAATTTGAAACAGACCTTAGCAAATATATTTGGAAACAACATTACTAATACCAGTGGACCAGGCAGTCAAGTGTCAGTATGTGGCAGTCAAATCTGAACTATGCTGAATTGGCAAACCCTTGTTTCATTTGTAGTTGAGATGTTTGCAAACTGGAAAGCCTAGGTGCCTTCATAGTGGAGCAGTAAAATGAAGGGAAGTGTTGTGGTTGGTCATGGACATAGGTCAAAGTCCTTGCTGATAATGATCTTAGTGATCATGGAAGATCGCTTTGACATGGGATTCTAGTTGTGTTTTCTGTCAGATATTTTTTTTTTAAGATAAAATTGGGAGACCTGGTGGCACTCAAAGGAAGGACAGCAAGTAGCCAAGAAGAGACTTGATACCCTATGAGAATATACAGGGGGACGTAATCCCCCTCAGGAACAGTCATAGGGGAGGGGAATAATGGGAAAATGGGGGGGGGGAATGGGAGGATACAAGGGATGGGATAAACATTGAGATGTAACAAGAATAAATTAATAAAAAAAAAAGATAAAATTCCATAGTACAGTATGCCAACAACCTTAAAATAATCTGGCTGAACTGTGAAAGGAAGAAGGATTGGGTGTAGAGCATTTACTAGAAAGAGCTTTGGGGAAAGGACTAAGGGAAAGACCCAAAGCCTTCTGGATCTGGGCCCAGGAGCATAAGAGATGATGCCATGGCATACCCCTCTACTATGCTAGATCCTCCTGAGAGTTTTACTTGGGTTCAAAACTTATTGATTTGTATCTTGCATTTTCATGGGAGAGAACTAGGTTCTCCAGTTTTGCCATTAGCAAAGGTCAGAGTAGATATGTTAGATTTGTTTGTATAGACCTTCATGAAAATAGACCATATGATTCCCAGGGATCTTGATATCCCATGATCTCCAGTAATCAAGCTATGAACCCACTTATCCACAAACAGTGCAGTTCTGAAGACTGATTTATGACCAATGTCATCCTTATGTTTCTGGGCTTACCTTTTCCAAGTGATTCATATAAAATGGGCTACAATCATCAGGAGTCAGAGTCGGGCGGCCCTCTGAGCCTCCAGGGAAACAAGTAGCTGGATCTGGTGGAAGTGAGGAGACTGTAGAGGCTAGCAGTCAGTCTGGAGGGTCTGGACCTTCCATGGTGGGAATGAGAGTGCCTCAGGTATCCTGACCTGCACTCCATCCCAGGGATGCACTGCTTATAGCATATACTCTAATTTCAGTTTCCTATGAGGAAACACTTGCTCTCATCATCTGGTTCTGGATGTGTTTAAGAAAGAGCAGAAAGTTGTGATTAAATTCAAATTGAATTTGAATCACATAGGTTAGATAAGGATGAATTAGGAAAATTAGAACAAAGGTCCCTGAATAATTCAGCTATACCCTGCTGAGTGGTGATGTTTGTTTCCTCAGATCAAACCTTTGAGTTGATGTGTATTGAAAATATCTGCCTTTAAGGCTCAATCCTGACATTCTTCGGGGACAACACTAAAATGAAGAGATTGCCAAGTCAGTAGAGCCGTGTAGGACTGGAAGAAGAGATGCCTGCAGAGGATCAGGCAGTTTACCTAGGCAGTATGAACCAAGGAGATCTAAATCCAGTCAATACTTTAGAGCATTTCATTTCTCAAAAAGTTGAGGCATTCAGATTATTTTTATTAGTCATCTCTGAAGGAAGGGTAAAGCTAAATTTGTACTTGAAATTTCCTGTTCAAATTCATCTTGTGACAATTGCCAGTTCTTAGGAAATCTAAACTCAGTGCTTGTGCTGACCTTTTGATTTATAATGAATATAGTCTGCTGGCTCAATTAATCTCATTTTATTTTCCATGGTTACATCACACTGTTCTGTTTTGGGTGGAAAAAAGCAAGGATGTATCTAGTTTAGATGCTGTACTTCCTATGAAGTCTGTGATTGTGAGTTCAAAGAAACATTTGTCTAAAAAGTGGTAATTTACACAGCGTCAGGGAGTCAAGTGATAACTTTAAGTATGTCTGAATACTAAATAGGAATATTGCACTTCTGACATATATTCTGATGACAATCATTTTCACTTCTACAGATGGCAAAGCTAATGATGCATTGAAGAAATTATTTGTTGCATTGAAGAAAGAAATAAAGGCAACTTTAAAGAGTCATCCCAGTGGCTCAGGTAGTCAAGTGTCAGTGCATGGCAGTCAAAACTGAATTATAATGAGCTTTGCAAACCCTTGGTTTGTTGGCAGTTGAGATGTCTGTCAATTGTAAACTCTTGGTGCCTTGGCAGAGGACTGTTAAGTGAAGGGCACAGTTGTGGTTGGTCATAGATCTGGGTCCAAACCCTTTGCTGCTGCTGATCTTAGAGAACATGAGAGAACATTTCTTTGGCAGGGTAGAGTCTGAGTGTGGATACTTCATGACCAATTGTCTTTGGTTCACCATTGCATTACGCAATCTGCCTCCAACGTTCTAATAATATGGTAGAAATGTGAGCGGAAGAAGGGATTTGGTGTGGAGCATTTACTGAAAAGAACTTTGTAGTAACAACTGAGGGAAAGACTGGGATCATTCTGGGGATGCATATAAAATTCTCAGAGATGATGCTTTGGCATAGGCATATCCACAAGATTAATCTGGGTTCTCCTGAGAATTTTGAGGGGCTTCAAAATTCATTGTTTTGTCTCTTGCATTTTCTTTTTCTATAAACATGGGAGAACTAGTTTATCCAGTTTTGCCATTAGAGAAGGCCAGAGTAGATGTGTTAGATTCGTTTGTATAGACCTTCATGAAAGTAGACCATATGATTCCCAGGGACCTTCATGGCAACTGGTATCCAAAAAAATCAAGCCGTGAATCCAGTTGTTTCTGCACAGTGCTGATCTGAGAACTGACTCATAGCCAAAGTCATCCTTATGTTTCTGGATTTAACTTTTCTAAGTGACTCATATAAAATAGTGGGCTGCAATCCTCAGTTGAAATCTCCATAGAGTCAGGAGACCCTCTGAGCCTCCAGGGAAATAAGTAGCTGGATCTGGTGGAAACGAGCAGACTGTAGAGAGGCAGGGTCTGGACTTGCCATGGTGGAAGTGAGCAGACTCGAGTATCCTGACCTGCTTTCCATTCCATGGATATCATGCTCTAGCATGTGCTCTCCTTCTCAGTGTTTCATTTTTGAAACACTTGCTCTCATCATCTGGTTTTGGATGTGTTCAAGAGAGAAGGGGTGGCTAAAATTGAATTCAGACATGATCTGTGAATCACTTGGTTTGGAGAAGAGGAAGTGGTAAAGTTAGAGTCACAGGCTGTGAATAATTCAGTTTTAGATGTTAGATTGTTAATGATTTCTTCCTCAGATCATACTATTTCAGTTGATGTGAAATAAAATTTTGCTATCTTAGGAGGTATATCCTGACATTTTCCAGGACACACTACTAACATGAACTAAGTAACAAGGGAAGTGGTCAAAGTAAGATTGGAAGAAAGAGAGATGGCAGCAGTGGATCAGGCAGTCAACCCATGCAGAGTGAGCCAAGAAGATCTAAGTCCAGTAATAGTTCCAAGCATTTTATTTCTCTGAATGTGAAAGAATTCATGTTATATTAACTGCTTATTGCTGAAGGAAGGGTAGAGAGAACTTTGAACTTGAAATTTCTCACTGAAAGGCTTCCTCAGAACATAACCTATGCTAAAAGCTGCTTGGGTACCTATGCTGAGGACAGAGATTCAATATAAGGCATAGACGCTATGTTGGATCTAGTTGGATGCTATACTTGCTGTTGAGACATTGTGAAAACAAAGAATATGAACTGAAATGTGGTCAATTATGTTGTAACAGAAGGATAGGGACAGATGGTTTGATCCATTTCAATACGCTATATGGGTATTAGATGTTTGACTTGTTTTCTGATGATATTACTTTACCTCCTACAGTTGCCCAATCTATGGCAAATAAACTTGCTCAACTTTTAAATGCCTTTAAAGAATCATCTCAAAGGACGAAGAAAGGTGCCAGTGTCTCAGGTATTCAACATGTCAGTCTGTGGCAGTATAATCTGAGTTATGTTGAACTTACAGACACTTGTTTTTTTGGAAGTTGAGATGTTTGCCAGTTATAAAGTCTAGGTGACTTCGTAGAGGGTGAAAAGAGTGTAGGGTAGTCTTGTGGTTGGTCACGGACCTGAGTCAAATCCATTTGCTGACAATGATCTTAGTGAACATGGAATATTGCTGTGACTTAGGAAATTCTAGTTGTTTTTTGTGTCAGGTAGTTTATTATCAGATGTTTTGTTATTTCAGTTGCATAACACAGTATGCCAACAGCCTTCAAATTATCTAGTTGAACTGTGAGTGGAAGAAGGATTTGGTGTAGACTATTTACTGGAAAGAGCTTGAGGCAAGGCCTGAGGGAAAGATCCGATGCCATCTGGAACTGGACCCCAGAGTCTCAGAGGTGGTGCCATGTCTTGCCCACTGAAATAAGCTGGGTCCTGCTGAGAATATTAAGTGCATTAAAAACTCATTGTTTTGCAACTTGCCTTTTTATTTGTATCAATGAGAGAGAACTAGTGTCCAGTCTTCACTAGAGAAGGTCAGAGAGGACCTGTTGGCTTGGTTTGTATAGACCTTGGTGAAAATGGGCCTTATGATTTCTAGGGCTCTTGAGACCCCATGATCTCCAGAAATCAAGCTGAACATGCCTGTCTCCACACAGTGTAGTTATGAATATTGAGGTATAAGCAAATCATTGTTATGGTTATGATTTTAATTTTTCCAGGTGGCTCAAGTGAAAAGAATGGGCTGGAACCATCAGCTGAAGTCTCCACACACTTGGGAGCCCAGTCCCCACACCAGGAAAATCCAACAGCTGCATCTGGTAGTGACCAGACAACTCTAGAGCCTACCACTCCATCCATAGGGGCTGGACCCAGAAATGACGAAAATGAGGGTACCTCAGGTATCCTTACCTGCTCCCATCACAGGGACAACCTATTTATAACATGTACTTTTGTTTTAAAATTTATAGGGAGGAAATACTTGCTCTCATATGGTTATGGATGTGTTTAAGAAGGAAGGGAAAGTTAAAATTAAGTTCAGATTTGGTCTTGAATCTCATTGTTTAGGTGAGGATGAACTACCAAAAGGAGAGAAAGGGCCCTGAATAATTCAGCTCCAGCACTTAGTGTGGCGATGTCTCCTTCTTCAGAACAAGTTATTTGTGTTGATGTGTTGGGATGGTTTTCTGTCTTAAAAAGTCACTCCTGACATTTGTCAGGGCGCCATCCTCAGAGGAAGACAGCCACCAGGGAACAAGGCAAAGTAGGCTTGCAAGAAGGAGAGATGCATGCAGTGGATCAGGCAGTCAGCCCATGCAGAGTGAGCCAGGGGCATCTATGTGCAGTAATAGTTCATTGTATTTCATTTCTCTGAATGTGAAAGAATTCAAGTTATTTTAATTGGTCATTGCAGAAGGCAGGGTAGAGAGAAATTTGAACTTCAAATTTGTCATTGAAATTCATCCCCTGAGCATAACCTATGCTAAAAGCTGCTTGGGAATCCATGCTCAGGGCATAGATGCAAGGAAAGGCCTAGAAACAACTGTGGATCTAGTTGGATGCTGCTGTCCTTTCTGTCCAATCAATGTTTGTGAGAACAAAGATATCAACTCAATTGTGGCTAATTACATAGTATCAGGTGAATGTGGCAGATGTTTTGAGCTGTTTGTATACAACACATGGATATTAAATGTGTGACTTGGTTTCTGATGATATCACGTTACTTCCTACAGTTGACACATCTATTCCAAAGGGAACTCAAATCATAACAGGCTCAGCAGGTGATGTTGAGAATAATGTGGATGGTGCCACTGTCTCAGGTATTCAAATATCAGTCTGTGACAACGTAATCTGAGTTATGTAGAGCTTGCTGATAATAGTTTTCTTGGCAGTTGAGATGTTTGCCTGTTGTAAAGTCTAGGTGCCTTGAAAGAGGACTGAGAAAGTATAGGGAAGTTTGGTGGTTGGTCATGGACCTGCATCAAATCTATTTGCTTTCAATGATCTTAATGAACATGGAATATTGCTGTGACTTTGGAAATGCTAGTTGTCTTTTGTGTCAGATAGTTTATTATCAGATGTTTTGTTATTCCGGTTGCATAACACAGTATGGCAACAGTCTTCAAATTATCTGGCTGAACCGTGAGTGGAAGAAGGATTTGGTGTAGACTGTTTACTGGAAAGAGCTTGAGGGAAGGATTGAGGGAAAGATCAGATGGCTTCTGGAACTTGACCCCAGAGTCTCAGAGGTGGTGCCTTGTCATCCCCACTGAAATAAGCTGGGTCCTGCTGAGAATATTAAGTGCATTAAAAACTCATTGTTTTGCAACTTGCCTTTTTATTTCTGTCAATGAGAGGGAACTAGTGTCCAGTCTTGCCACTAGAGAAGGTCAGAGAGGACCTGTTGGCTTGGTTTGTATAGACCTTGATGAACATGGACCTTATGATTTCTAGGGCTCTTGATACTTCATGATCTCCAGGAATCCAACTATGAACACTGCCTGTCTTCACACAGTGTGGTTATACATAGGGATGCGTAAGCAAACCATCGTTATAGTTATAATTTTACCTCTGCCAGGTGGCTCAAGTGAAGAGGGTGGGCTGCAGCCATCTCCTGGAATCTCCACAAACTTGGGAGCACAGTCCACATCCCAGGAAAACCAAGCAGCTGCATCTGGTAGTAGTGAGAAAATGGTAGAACCTACCACTCCATCTATGGGGGCTGGACACAGCAATGACCAAAATGAAGGTACCTCAGATATCCTTACCTGCTCCCATCATAGGGACAACCTGTTTATAACATGTACTTTTGTTTTCAAATTTCTAAGGAGGAAACACTTGCTCTGATCATATGGTTATGGATGTGTTTAAGAAGGTAGGGAAAGTTAAAACTAAGTTCAGACTTGGTCTTTGAATCTCATTGGTTAGGTGAGGATGAACTACCAAAAGGAGAGTACGGGTCCTGAATAATTCAGCTCCAGCACTTCGCATGGTGATGTCTCCTTCTTCAGAACAAGTTATTTGTGTTGATGTGTTGGGAAGGTTTTCTGTCTTAAAATGTCACTCCTGACATTTGTCAGCGGGCCATGCTCAGAGGAAGAGAGCCACCAGGGAACAAGGCAAAGTAGGCTTGCAAGTAGGAGAGATGCATGCAGTGGATCAGGCAGTCAGCCCATGCAGAATGAGCCAAGAAGACCTAAGTCCAGTAATAGTTCAAAGCATTTCATTTCTCGGAATGTGAAAGAATTCATGTTATATTAACTGCTTATTGCTGAAGGAAGGGTAGAGAGAACTTTGAACTTGAATTTTCTCACTGAAAGGCTTCCTTAGAGCATAACCTATGCTAAAAGCTGCTTGGGTACCTATGCTGAGGACAGATATTCAATATAAGGCATAGAAGCTATGTTGGATCTAATTGGATGCTATACTTGCTGTTGAGATATTGTGAAAACAAAGAATATGAACTGAAATGTGGTCAATTATGTTGTAACAGAAGGATAGGGACAGATGGTTTGATCCATTTCAATACGCTATATTGGTATTAGATGTTTGACTTGTTTTCTGATGATATTACTTTACCTCCTACAGTTGCCCAATCTATGGCAAATAAACTTGCTCAACTTTTAAATGCCTTTAAAGAATCATCTCAAAGGACGAAGAAAGGTGCCAGTGTCTCAGGTATTCAACATGTCAGTCTGTGGCAGTATAATCTGAGTTATGTTGAACTTACAGACACTTGTTTTTTTTGGAAGTTGAGATGTTTGCCAGTTATAAAGTCTAGATGACTTGGTAGAGGATGAAAAGAGTGTAGGGTAGTCTTGTGGTTGGTCACGGGCCTGAGTCAAATCCATTTGCTGACAATGATCTTAGTGAACATGGAATATTGCTGTGACTTAGGAAATTCTAGTTGTTTTTTGTGTCAGGTAGTTTATTATCAGATGTTTTGTTATTCCAGTTGCATAACACAGTATGCCAACAGCCTTCAAATTATCTAGTTGAACTGTGAGTGGAAGAAGGATCTGGTGTAGACTATTTACTGAAAAGAGCTTGAGGCAAGGCCTGAGGGAAAGATCCGATGCCGTCTGGAACTGGACCCCAGAGTCTCAGAGGTGGTGCCATGTCTTGCCCACTGAAATAAGCTGGGTCCTGCTGAGAATATTAAGTGCATTAAAGACTCATTGTTTTGCAACTTGCCTTTTTATTTGTATCAATGAGAGAGAACTAGTGTCCAGTCTTCACTAGAGAAGGTCAGAGAGGACCTGTTGGCTTGGTTTGTATAGACCTTGGTGAAAATGGGCCTTATGATTTCTAGGGCTCTTGATACCCCATGATCTCAGGAAATCAAGCTATGAACACTGCCTGTCTCCACACAGTGTAGTTATAAATATTGAGGTATGAGCAAATCATTGTTATGGTTATGATTTTAATTTTTCCAGGTGGCTCAAGTGAAAAGAATGGGCTGGAGCCATCAGCTGGAGTCTCCACACACTTGGGAGCCCAGTCCCCACACCAGGAAAATCCAACAGCTGCATCTGGTAGTGATCAGGCAACTCTAGAGCCTACCACTCCATCCATAGGGGCTGGACCCAGAAATGATGAAAATGAGGGTACCTCAGGTATCCTTACCTGCTCCCATCACAGGGACAACCTATTTATAACATGTACTTTTGTTTTAAAATTTATAAGGAGGAAATATTTGCTCTCATATGGTTATGGATGTGTTTAAGAAGGAAGGGAAAGTTAAAATTAAGTTCAGATTTGGTCTTGAATCTCATTGTTTAGGTGAGGATGAACTACCAAAAGGAGAGAAAGGGCCCTGAATAATTCAGCTCCAGCACTTAGTGTGGCGATGTCTCCTTCTTCAGAACAAGTTATTTGTGTTGATGTGTTGGGATGGTTTTCTGTCTTAAGACGTCACTCCTGACATTTGTCAGGGCGCCATCCTCAGAGGAAGGCAGCCACCAGGGAACAAGGCAAAGTAGGCTTGCAAGAAGGAGAGATGCATGCAGTGGATCAGGCAGTCAGCCCATGCAGAGTGAGCCAGGGGCATCTATGTGCAGTAATAGTTCATTGTATTTCATTTCTCTGAATGTGAAAGAATTCAAGTTATTTTAATTGGTCAATGCTGAAGGCAGGGTAGAGAGAAATTTGAACTTCAAATTTGTCATTGAAATTCATCCCCTGAGCATAACCTATGCTAAATGCTGCTTGGGAATCCATGCTCAGGGCATAGATGCAAGGAAAGGCGTAGAAACAACTGTGGATCTAGTTGAATGCTGCTGTCCTTTCTGTCTAATCAATGTTTGTGAGAACAAAGATATGAACTCAATTGTGGCTAATTACGTAGTATCAGGTGAATGGGGCTAATGGTTTGAGCTGTTTGTATACAACACATGGATATTAAATGTGTAACTTGGTTTCTGATGATATCACTTTACTTCCTACAGTTGACACATCTATTCCAAAGGGAACTCAATTCATAACAGGCTCAGCAGGTGATGTTGAGAATAATGTGGATGGTGCCACTGTCTCAGGTATTCAAATATCAGTCTGTGACAACATAATCTGAGTTATGTTGAGCTTGCTGATAATAGTTTTCTTGGCAGTTGAGATGTTTGCCTGTTGTAAAGTCTAGGTGCCTTGAAAGAGGACTGAGAAAGTATAGGGAAGTTTGGTGGTTGGTCATGGACCTGCATCAAATCCATTTGCTTTCAATGATCTTGATGAACATGGAATATTGCTGTGACTTTGGAAATGCTAGTTGTCTTTTGTGTCAGATAGTTTATTATCAGATGTTTTGTTATTCCGGTTGCATAACACAGTATGGCAAAAGTCTTCAAATTATCTGGCTGAACCGAGAGTGGAAGAAGGATTTGGTGTAGACTGTTTACTGGAAAGAGCTTGAGGGAAGGATTGAGGAAAAGATCAGATGGCTTCTGGAACAGGACCCCAGAGTCTCAGAGGTGGTGCTGTGTCATCCCCACTGAAATAAGCTGGGTCCTGCTGAGAATATTAAGTGCATTAAAAACTCATTGTTTTGCAACTTGCCTTTTTATTTCTGTCAATGAGAGGGAACTAGTGCCCAGTCTTGCCACTAGAGAAGGTCAGAGAGGACCTGTTGGCTTGGTTTGTATAGACCTTGATGAACATGGACCTTATGATTTCTAGGGCTCTTGATACTTCATGATCTCCAGGAATCCAACTATGAACACTGCCTGTCTTCACACAGTGTGGTTATACATAGGGATGCGTAAGCAAACCATCGTTATAGTTATAATTTTACCTCTGCCAGGTGGCTCAAGTGAAGAGGGTGGGCTGCAGCCATCACCTGGAATCTCCACAAACTTGGGAGCACAGTCCACATCCCAGGAAAACCAAGCAGCTGCATCTGGTAGTAGTGAGAAAATGGTAGAACCTACCACTCCATCTATGGGGGCTGGACACAGCAATGACCAAAATGAAGGTACCTCAGATATCTTTACCTGCTCCCATCACAGGGACAACCTGTTTATAACATGTACTTTTGTTTTCAAATTTCTAAGGAGGAAATACTTGCACTCATCATATAGTTATGGTTGTGTTCAAGAAGGTAGGGAAAATTAAAACTAAGTTCAGACTTGGTCTTTGAATCTCATTGGTTAGGTGAGGATGAACTACCAAAAGGAGAGTACGGGTCCTGAATAACTCAGCTCCAGCACTTCGCATGGCGATGTGTCCTTCTTCAGAATAAGTTATTTGTGTTGATGTGCTGGGAAGGTTTTCTGTCTTAAAATGTCACTCCTGACATTTGTCAGGGCGCCATCCTCAGAGGAAGAGAGCCACCAGGGAACAAGGCAAAGTAGGCTTGCAAGAAGGAGAGATGCATGCAGTGGATCAGGCAGTCAGCCCATGCAGAATGAGCCAAGAAGACCTAAGTCCAGTAATAGTTCAAAGCATTTCATTTCTCGGAATGTGAAAGAATTCATGTTATATTAATTGCCTATTGCTGAAGGAAGGGTAGAGAGAACTTTGAACTTGAAATTTCTCACTGAAAGGCTTCCTTAGAGCATAACCTATGCTAAAAGCTGCTTGGGTACCTATGCTGAGGACATAGATTCAATATAAGGCATAGACGCTATGTTGGATCTAATTGGATGCTATACTTGCTGTTAAGATAATGTGAAAACAAAGATTATGAACTGAAATGTGGTCAATTATGTTGTAACAGAAGGATAGGGACAGATGGTTTGATCCATTTCAATACGCTATATGGGTATTAGATGTTTGACTTGTTTTCTGATGATATTACTTTACCTCCTACAGTTGCCCAATCTATGGCAAATAAACTTGCTCAACTTTTAAATGCCTTTAAAGAATCATCTCAAAGGACGAAGAAAGGTGCCAGTGTCTCAGGTATTCAACATGTTAGTCTGTGGCAGTATAATCTGAGTTATGTTGAACTTACAGACACTTGTTTTTTTGGAAGTTGAGATGTTTGCCAGTTATAAAGTCTAGATGACTTGGTAGAGGATGAAAAGAGTGTAGGGTAGTCTTGTGGTTGGTCACGGACCTGAGTCAAATCCATTTGCTGACAATGATCTTAGTGAACATGGAATATTGCTGTGACTTAGGAAATTCTAGTTGTTTTTTGTCTCAGGTAGTTTATTATCAGATGTTTTGTTATTCCAGTTGCATAACACAGTATGCCAACAGCCTTCAAATTATCTAGTTGAACTGTGAGTGGAAGAAGGATTTGGTGTAGACTATTTACTGGAAAGAGCTTGAGGCAAGGCCTGAGGGAAAGATCCGATGCGGTCTGGAACTGGACCCCAGAGTCTCAGAGGTGGTGCCATGTCTTGCCCACTGAAATAAGCTGGGTCCTGCTGAGAATATTAAGTGCATTAAAAACTCATTGTTTTGCAACTTGCCTTTTTATTTGTATCAATGAGAGAGAACTAGTGTCCAGTCTTCACTAGAGAAGGTCAGAGAGGACCTGTTGGCTTGGTTTGTATAGACCTTGGTGAAAATGGGCCTTATGATTTCTAGGGCTCTTGATACCCCATGATCTCCAGAAATCAAGCTGAACATGCCTGTCTCCACACAGTGTAGTTATGAATATTGAGGTATAAGCAAATCATTGTTATGGTTATGATTTTAATTTTTCCAGGTGGCTCAAGTGAAAAGAATGGGCTGGAACCATCAGCTGGAGTCTCCACACACTTGGGAGCCCAGTCCCCACACCAGGAAAATCCAACAGCTGCATCTGGTAGTGACCAGACAACTCTAGAGCCTACCACTCCATCCATAGGGGCTGGACCCAGAAATGACGAAAATGAGGGTACCTCAGGTATCCTTACCTGCTCCCATCACAGGGACAACCTATTTATAACATGTACTTTTGTTTTAAAATTTATAGGGAGGAAATACTTGCTCTCATATGGTTATGGATGTGTTTAAGAAGGAAGGGAAAGTTAAAATTAAGTTCAGATTTGGTCTTGAATCTCATTGTTTAGGTGAGGATGAACTACCAAAGGAGAGAAAGGGCGCTGAATAATTCAGCTCCAGCACTTAGTGTGGCGATGTCTCCTTCTTCAGAACAAGTTATTTGTGTTGATGTGTTGGGACGGTTTTCTGTCTTAAAACGTCACTCCTGACATTTGTCAGGGCGCCATCCTCAGAGGAAGACAGCCACCAGGGAACAAGGCAAGTAGGCTTGCAAGAAGGAGAGATGCATGCAGTGGATCAGGCAGTCAGCCCATGCAGAGTGAGCCAGGGGCATCTATGTGCAGTAATAGTTCATTGTATTTCATTTCTCTGAATGTGAAAGAATTCAAGTTATTTTAATTGGTCATTGCAGAAGGCAGGGTAGAGAGAAATTTGAACTTCAAATTTGTCATTGAAATTCATCCCCTGGGCATAACCTATGCTAAAAGCTGCTTGGGAATCCATGCTCAGGGCATAGATGCAAGGAAAGGCCTAGAAACAACTGTGGATCTAGTTGGATGCTGCTGTCCTTTCTGTCCAATCAATGTTGTGAGAACAAAGATATCAACTCAATTGTGGCTAATTACATAGTATCAGGTGAATGTGGCAGATGGTTTGAGCTGTTTGTATACAACACATGGATATTAAATGTGTGACTTGGTTTCTGATGATATCACGTTACTTCCTACAGTTGACACATCTATTCCAAAGGGAACTCAAATCATAACAGGCTCAGCAGGTGATGTTGAGAATAATGTGGATGGTGCCACTGTCTCAGGTATTCAAATATCAGTCTGTGACAACATAATCTGAGTTATGTAGAGCTTGCTGATAATAGTTTTCTTGGCAGTTGAGATGTTTGCCTGTTGTAAAGTCTAGGTGCCTTGAAAGAGGACTGAGAAAGTATAGGGAAGTTTGGTGGTTGGTCATGGACCTGCATCAAATCCATTTGCTTTCAATGATCTTAATGAACATGGAATATTGCTGTGACTTTGGAAATGCTAGTTGTCTTTTGTGTCAGATAGTTTATTATCAGATGTTTTGTTATTCCAGTTGCATAACACAGTATGGCAACAGTCTTCAAATTATCTGGCTGAACCATGAGTGGAAGAAGGATTTGGTGTAGACTGTTTACTGGAAAGAGCTTGAGGGAAGGATTGAGGGAAAGATCAGATGGCTTCTGGAACTTGACCCAGAGTCTCAGAGGTGGTGCCTTGTCATCCCCACTGAAATAAGCTGGGTCCTGCTGAGAATATTAAGTGCATTAAAAACTCATTGTTTTGCAACTTGCCTTTTTATTTCTGTCAATGAGAGGGAACTAGTGTCCAGTCTTGCCACTAGAGAAGGTCAGAGAGGACCTGTTGGCTTGGTTTGTATAGACCTTGATGAACATGGACCTTATGATTTCTAGGGCTCTTGATACTTCATGATCTCCAGGAATCCAACTATGAACACTGCTTGTCTTCACACAGTGTGGTTATACATAGGGATGCGTAAGCAAACCATCGTTATAGTTATAATTTTACCTCTGCCAGGTGGCTCAAGTGAAGAGGGTGGGCTGCAGCCATCTCCTGGAATCTCCACAAACTTGGGAGCACAGTCCACATCCCAGGAAAACCAAGCAGCTGCATCTGGTAGTAGTGAGAAAATGGTAGAACCTACCACTCCATCTATGGGGGCTGGACACAGCAATGACCAAAATGAAGGTACCTCAGATATCCTTACCTGCTCCCATCATAGGGACAACCTGTTTATAACATGTACTTTTGTTTTCAAATTTCTAATGAGGAAATACTTGCACTCATCATATGGTTATGGTTGTGTTCAAGAAGGTAGGGAAAATTAAAACTAAGTTCAGACTTGGTCTTTGAATCTCATTGGTTAGATGAGGATGAACTACCAAAAGGAGAGTACGGGTCCTGAATAATTCAGCTCCAGCACTTCGCATGGCGATGTGTCCTTCTTCAGAATAAGTTATTTGTGTTGATGTGTTGGGAAGGTTTTCTGTCTTAAATGTCACTCCTGACATTTGTCAGGGCGCCATCCTCAGAGGAAGAGAGCCACCAGGGAACAAGGCAAAGTAGGCTTGCAAGAAGGAGAGATGCATGCAGTGGATCAGGCAGTCAGCCCATGCAGAATGAGCCAAGAAGACCTAAGTCCAGTAATAGTTCAAAGCATTTCATTTCTCGGAATGTGAAAGAATTCATGTTATATTAATTGCCTATTGCTGAAGGAAGGGTAGAGAGAACTTTGAACTTGAAATTTCTCACTGAAAGGCTTCCTTAGAGCATAACCTATGCTAAAAGCTGCTTGGGTACCTATGCTGAGGACAGATATTCAATATAAGGCATAGACGCTATGTTGGATCTAATTGGATGCTATACTTGCTGTTGAGATATTGTGAAAACAAAGATTATGAACTGAAATGTGGTCAATTATGTTGTAACAGAAGGATAGGGACAGATGGTTTGATCCATTTCAATACGCTATATGGGTATTAGATGTTTGACTTGTTTTCTGATGATATTACTTTACCTCCTACAGTTGCCCAATCTATGGCAAATAAACTTGCTCAACTTTTAAATGCCTTTAAAGAATCATCTCAAAGGACGAAGAAAGGTGCCAGTGTCTCAGGTATTCAACATGTTAGTCTGTGGCAGTATAATCTGAGTTATGTTGAACTTACAGACACTTGTTTTTTTGGAAGTTGAGATGTTTGCCAGTTATAAAGTCTAGATGACTTGGTAGAGGATGAAAAGAGTGTAGGGTAGTCTTGTGGTTGGTCACGGGCCTGAGTCAAATCCATTTGCTGACAATGATCTTAGTGAACATGGAATATTGCTGTGACTTAGGAAATTCTAGTTGTTTTTTGTCTCAGGTAGTTTATTATCAGATGTTTTGTTATTCCAGTTGCATAACACAGTATGCCAACAGCCTTCAAATTATCTAGTTGAACTGTGAGTGGAAGAAGGATCTGGTGTAGACTATTTACTGAAAAGAGCTTGAGGCAAGGCCTGAGGGAAAGATCCGATGCCGTCTGGAACTGGACCCCAGAGTCTCAGAGGTGGTGCCATGTCTTGCCCACTGAAATAAGCTGGGTCCTGCTGAGAATATTAAGTGCATTAAAGACTCATTGTTTTGCAACTTGCCTTTTTATTTGTATCAATGAGAGAGAACTAGTGTCCAGTCTTCACTAGAGAAGGTCAGAGAGGACCTGTTGGCTTGGTTTGTATAGACCTTGGTGAAAATGGGCCTTATGATTTCTAGGGCTCTTGATACCCCCTTGATCTCCAGAAATCAAGCTATGAACACTGCCTGTCTCCACACAGTGTAGTTATGAATATTGAGGTATGAGCAAATCATTGTTATGGTTATGATTTTAATTTTTCCAGGTGGCTCAAGTGAAAAGAATGGGCTGGAGCCATCAGCTGGAGTCTCCACACACTTGGGAGCCCAGTCCCCACACCAGGAAAATCCAACAGCTGCATCTGGTAGTGACCAGACAACTCTAGAGCCTACCACTCCATCCATAGGGGCTGGACCCAGAAATGACGAAAATGAGGGTACCTCAGGTATCCTTACCTGCTCCCATCACAGGGACAACCTATTTATAACATGTACTTTTGTTTTAAAATTTATAAGGAGGAAATATTTGCTCTCATATGGTTATGGATGTGTTTAAGAGGGAAGGGAAAGTTAAAATTAAGTTCAGATTTGGTCTTGAATCTCATTGTTTAGGTGAGGATGACCTACCAAAAGGAGAGAAAGGGCGCTGAATAATTCAGCTCCAGCACTTAGTGTGGCGATGTCTCCTTCTTCAGAACAAGTTATTTGTGTTGATGTGTTGGGACGGTTTTCTGTCTTAAAACGTCACTCCTGACATTTGTCAGGGCGCCATCCTCAGAGGAAGGCAGCCACCAGGGAACAAGGCAAAGTAGGCTTGCAAGAAGGAGAGATGCATGCAGTGGATCAGGCAGTCAGCCCATGCAGAGTGAGCCAGGGGCATCTATGTGCAGTAATAGTTCATTGTATTTCATTTCTCTGAATGTGAAGAATTCAAGTTATTTTAATTGGTCAATGCTGAAGGCAGGGTAGAGAGAAATTTGAACTTCAAATTTGTCATTGAAATTCATCCCCTGAGCATAACCTATGCTAAATGCTGCTTGGGAATCCATGCTCAGGGCATAGATGCAAGGATAGGCGTAGAAACAACTGTGGATCTAGTTGGATGCTGCTGTCCTTTCTGTCTAATCAATGTTTGTGAGAACAAAGATATGAACTCAATTGTGGCTAATTACGTAGTATCAGGTGAATGGGGCTAATGGTTTGAGCTGTTTGTATACAACACATGGATATTAAATGTGTAACTTGGTTTCTGATGATATCACTTTACTTCCTACAGTTGACACATCTATTCCAAAGGGAACTCAAATCATAACAGGCTCAGCAGGTGATGTTGAGAATAATGTGGATGGTGCCACTGTCTCAGGTATTCAAATATCAGTCTGTGACAACATAATCTGAGTTATGTTGAGCTTGCTGATAATAGTTTTCTTGGCAGTTGAGATGTTTGCCTGTTGTAAAGTCTAGGTGCCTTGAAAGAGGACTGAGAAAGTATAGGGAAGTTTGGTGGTTGGTCATGGACCTGCATCAAATCCATTTGCTTTCAATGATCTTGATGAACATGGAATATTGCTGTGACTTTGGAAATGCTAGTTGTCTTTTGTGTCAGATAGTTTATTATCAGATGTTTTGTTATTCCGGTTGCATAACACAGTATGGCAAAAGTCTTCAAATTATCTGGCTGAACCGAGAGTGGAAGAAGGATTTGGTGTAGACTGTTTACTGGAAAGAGCTTGAGGGAAGGATTGAGGAAAAGATCAGATGGCTTCTGGAACAGGACCACAGAGTCTCAGAGGTGGTGCTGTGTCATCCCCACTGAAATAAGCTGGGTCCTGCTGAGAATATTAAGTGCATTAAAAACTCATTGTTTTGCAACTTGCCTTTTTATTTCTGTCAATGAGAGGGAACTAGTGCCCAGTCTTGCCACTAGAGAAGGTCAGAGAGGACCTGTTGGCTTGGTTTGTATAGACCTTGATGAACATGGACCTTATGATTTCTAGGGCTCTTGATACTTCATGATCTCCAGGAATCCAACTATGAACACTGCCTGTCTTCACACAGTGTGGTTATACATAGGGATGCGTAAGCAAACCATCGTTATAGTTATAATTTTACCTCTGCCAGGTGGCTCAAGTGAAGAGGGTGGGCTGCAGCCATCACCTGGAATCTCCACAAACTTGGGAGCACAGTCCACATCCCAGGAAAACCAAGCAGCTGCATCTGTAGTAGTGAGAAAATGGTAGAACCTACCACTCCATCTATGGGGGCTGGACACAGCAATGACCAAAATGAAGGTACCTCAGATATCTTTACCTGCTCCCATCACAGGGACAACCTGTTTATAACATGTACTTTTGTTTTCAAATTTCTAAGGAGGAAATACTTGCACTCATCATATGGTTATGGTTGTGTTCAAGAAGGTAGGGAAAATTAAAACTAAGTTCAGACTTGGTCTTTGAATCTCATTGGTTAGGTGAGGATGAACTACCAAAAGGAGAGTACGGGTCCTGAATAACTCAGCTCCAGCACTTCGCATGGCGATGTGTCCTTCTTCAGAATAAGTTATTTGTGTTGATGTGCTGGGAAGGTTTTCTGTCTTAAAATGTCACTCCTGACATTTGTCAGGGCGCCATCCTCAGAGGAAGAGAGCCACCAGGGAACAAGGCAAAGTAGGCTTGCAAGAAGGAGAGATGCATGCAGTGGATCAGGCAGTCAGCCCATGCAGAATGAGCCAAGAAGACCTAAGTCCAGTAATAGTTCAAAGCATTTCATTTCTCGGAATGTGAAAGAATTCATGTTATATTAATTGCCT
The DNA here is from genome assembly GCF_903995435.1 of Acomys russatus. Taxonomy (NCBI): domain Eukaryota; kingdom Metazoa; phylum Chordata; class Mammalia; order Rodentia; family Muridae; genus Acomys; species Acomys russatus. The sequence continues at coordinate 53,896,446 of NC_067153.1, forward strand.
ATTGCTGAAGGAAGGGTAGAGAGAACTTTGAACTTGAATTTTCTCACTGAAAGGCTTCCTTAGAGCATAACCTATGCTAAAAGCTGCTTGCGTACCTATGCTGAGGACAGAGATTCAATATAAGGCATAGAAGCTATGTTGGATCTAATTGGATGCTATACTTGCTGTTAAGATAATGTGAAAACAAAGATTATGAACTGAAATGTGGTCAATTATGTTGTAACAGAAGGATAGGGACAGATGGTTTGATCCATTTCAATACGCTATATGGGTATTAGATGTTTGACTTGTTTTCTGATGATATTACTTTACCTCCTACAGTTGCCCAATCTATGGCAAATAAACTTGCTCAACTTTTAAATGCCTTTAAAGAATCATCTCAAAGGACGAAGAAAGGTGCCAGTGTCTCAGGTATTCAACATGTCAGTCTGTGGCAGTATAATCTGAGTTATGTTGAACTTACAGACACTTGTTTTTTTGGAAGTTGAGATGTTTGCCAGTTATAAAGTCTAGATGACTTGGTAGAGGATGAAAAGAGTGTAGGGTAGTCTTGTGGTTGGTCACAGACCTGAGTCAAATCCATTTGCTGACAATGATCTTAGTGAACATGGAATATTGCTGTGACTTAGGAAATTCTAGTTGTTTTTTGTGTCAGGTAGTTTGTTATCAGATGTTTTGTTATTCCAGTTGCATAACACAGTATGCCAACAGCCTTCAAATTATCTAGTTGAACTGTGAGTGGAAGAAGGATCTGGTGTAGACTATTTACTGGAAAAAGCTTGAGGCAAGGCCTGAGGGAAAGATCCGATGCCGTCTGGAACTGGACCCCAGAGTCTCAGAGGTGGTGCCATATCTTGCCCACTAAAATAAGCTGGGTCCTGCTGAGAATATTAAGTGCATTAAAAACTCATTGTTTTGCAACTTGCCTTTTTATTTGTATCAATGAGAGAGAACTAGTGTCCAGTCTTCACTAGAGAAGGTCAGAGAGGACCTGTTGGCTTGGTTTGTATAGACCTTGGTGAAAATGGGCCTTATGATTTCTAGGGCTCTTGATACCCCATGATCTCCAGAAATCAAGCCGAACATGCCTGTCTCCACACAGTGTAGTTATGAATATTGAGGTATAAGCAAATCATTGTTATGGTTATGATTTTAATATTTCCAGGTGGCTCAAGTGAAAAGAATGGGCTGGAACCATCAGCTGGAGTCTCCACACACTTGGGAGCCCAGTCCCCACACCAGGAAAATCCAACAGCTGCATCTGGTAGTGATCAGACAACTCTAGAGCCTACCACTCCATCCATAGGGGCTGGACCCAGAAATGACGAAAATGAGGGTACCTCAGGTATCCTTACCTGCTCCCATCACAGGGACAACCTATTTATAACATGTACTTTTGTTTTAAAATTTATAGGGAGGAAATACTTGCTCTCATATGGTTATGGATGTGTTTAAGAAGGAAGGGAAAGTTAAAATTAAGTTCAGATTTGGTCTTGAATCTCATTGTTTAGGTGAGGATGAACTACCAAAAGGAGAGAAAGGGCCCTGAATAATTCAGCTCCAGCACTTAGTGTGGCGATGTCTCTCCTTCTTCAGAACAAGTTATTTGTGTTGATGTGTTGGGACGGTTTTCTGTCTTAAAACGTCACTCCTGACATTTGTCAGGGCGCCATCCTCAGAGGAAGACAGCCACCAGGGAACAAGGCAAAGTAGGCTTGCAAGAAGGAGAGATGCATGCAGTGGATCAGGCAGTCAGCCCATGCAGAGTGAGCCAGGGGCATCTATGTGCAGTAATAGTTCATTGTATTTCATTTCTCTGAATGTGAAAGAATTCAAGTTATTTTAATTGGTCATTGCTGAAGGCAGGGTAGAGAGGAACTTGAACTTCAAATTTGTCATTGAAATTCATCCCCTGAGCATAACCTATGCTAAAAGCTGCTTGGGAATCCATGCTCAGGGCATAGATGCAAGGAAAGGCCTAGAAACAACTGTGGATCTAGTTGGATGCTGCTGTCCTTTCTGTCCAATCAATGTTTGTGAGAACAAAGATATCAACTCAATTGTGGCTAATTACATAGTATCAGGTGAATGTGGCAGATGGTTTGAGCTGTTTGTATACAACACATGGATATTAAATGTGTGACTTGGTTTCTGATGATATCACGTTACTTCCTACAGTTGACACATCTATTCCAAAGGGAACTCAAATCATAACAGGCTCAGCAGGTGATGTTGAGAATAATGTGGATGGTGCCACTGTCTCAGGTATTCAAATATCAGTCTGTGACAACATAATCTGAGTTATGTTGAGCTTGCTGATAATAGTTTTCTTGGCAGTTGAGATGTTTGCCTGTTGTAAAGTCTAGGTGCCTTGAAAGAGGACTGAGAAAGTATAGGGAAGTTTGGTGGTTGGTCATGGACCTGCATCAAATCCATTTGCTTTCAATGATCTTAATGAACATGGAATATTGCTGTGACTTTGGAAATGCTAGTTGTCTTTTGTGTCAGATAGTTTATTATCAGATGTTTTGTTATTTCAGTTGCATAACACAGTATGGCAACAGTCTTCAAATTATCTGGCTGAATCGTGAGTGGAAGAAGGATTTGGTGTAGACTGTTTACTGGAAAGAGCTTGAGGGAAGGATTGAGGGAAAGATCAGATGGCTTCTGGAACTGGACCTCAGAGTCTCAGAGGTGGTGCCTTGTCATCCCCACTGAAATAAGCTGGGTCCTGCTGAGAATATTAAGTGCATTAAAAACTCATTGTTTTGCAACTTGCCTTTTTATTTCTGTCAATGAGAGGGAACTAGTGTCCAGTCTTGCCACTAGAGAAGGTCAGAGAGGACCTGTTGGCTTGGTTTGTATAGACCTTGATGAACATGGACCTTATGATTTCTAGGGCTCTTGATACTTCATGATCTCCAGGAATCCAACTATGAACACTGCCAGTCTTCACACAGTGTGGTTATACATAGGGATGCGTAAGCAAACCATCGTTATAGTTATAATTTTACCTCTGCCAGGTGTCTCAAGTGAAGAGGGTGGGCTGCAGCCATCACCTGGAATCTCCACAAACTTGGGAGCACAGTCCACATCCCAGGAAAACCAAGCAGCTGCATCTGGTAGTAGTGAGAAAATGGTAGAACCTACCACTCCATCTATGGGGGCTGGACACAGCAATGACCAAAATGAAGGTACCTCAGATATCTTTACCTGCTCCCATCATAGGGACAACCTGTTTATAACATGTACTTTTGTTTTCAAATTTCTAAGGAGTAAACACTTGCTCTGATCATATGGTTATGGATGTGTTTAAGAAGGTAGGGAAAGTTAAAATTAAGTTCAGATTTGGTCTTTGAATCTCATTGGTTAGGCGAGGATGAACTACCAAAAGGATAGTTCCGGTCCTGAATAATTCAGCTCCACCACTTCGCATGGTGATGTCTCCTTCTTCAGAACAAGTTATTTGTGTTGATGTGTTATGAAGGGTTTCTGTCTTAAAATGTCACTCCTGACATTTTTCAGGGCGCCATCCTCAGAGGAAGAGAGCCACCAGGGAACAAGGCAAAGTAGGCTTGCAAGAAGGAGAGATGCATGCAGTGGATCAGGCAGTCCGCCTATGCTGAGTGAGCCAGGGGCATCTAGGTCTAGTAATAGTTCATTGTATTTCGTTTCTCTGAATGTGAAATAATTCATGTTATATTAATTGCTTATTGCTGAAGAACAGGTAGAGAGAAAGTTGTACCTCAAATTTCTCATCCCCTGAGCATAACCTATGCTAAAAGCTGCTTGGGAATCCATGCTCAGGCCATAGATGCAAGAAAAGGCCTAGAAAGCACTTTGGATCTAGTGGATGCTGCTGTCCTTTCTGTCCAATCATTGTTTGTGAGAAAAAAGATATCAATTCAAAGGTGGCCAATTACGTAGTGTCAGGTGGATAGGGGCAGATGGTTTGATCCATTTCTATACAGTATACAGGTATTAAATGTTTGATTTGTTTTCTGATGATATTACTTTACCTCCTACAGTTGGCCAACATACGGCAAATAAACTTGATCAACTTATAGAAGACTTGATACAATCATTAAAAATGGGAGATAAAGGTGCCAGTGTCTCAGGTATTCAACATGTCAGTCTGTGGCAGTATAATCTGAGTTATGTTGAACTTACAGACACTTGTTTTCTAGGACGTTGAGATGTTTGCCAGTTATAAAGTCTAGGTGACTTGGTAGAGGGTGAAAAGAGTGCAGGGTAGTCTTGTGGTTGGTCACGGACCTGAGTCAAATCCATTTGCTTTCAATGATCTTAATGAACATGGAATATTGCTGTGACATTGCAAATGCTGGTTGTCTTTTGTTTCAGATAGTTTATTATCAGATGTTTTGTTATTCCGGTTGCATAACACAGTATGCCAATGGCCTTCAAATTATATAGTTGAACTGTGAGTGGAAGAAGGATTTGGTGTAGACTGTTTACTGGAAAGAGCTTGAGGCAAGGACTGAGGGAAAGATCCGATGCCATCTGGAACTGGACCCCAGAGTCTCAGAGGTGGTGCCATGTCTTGCCCACTGAAATAAGCTGGGTCCTGCTGAGAATATTAAGTGCATTAAAAACTCATTGTTTTGCAACTTGCCTTTTTATTTGTATCAATGAGAGAGAACTAGTGTCCAGTCTTCACTAGAGAAGGTCAGAGAGGACCTGTTGGCTTGGTTTGTATAGACCTTGGTGAAAATGGGCCTTATGATTTCTAGGGCTCTTGATACCCCATGATCTCCAGAAATCAAGCTATGAACACTGCTTGTCTCCACACAGTGTAGTTATGAATATTGAGGCATAAGCAAATCATTGTTATGGTTATGATTTTAATTTTTCCAGGTGGCTCAAGTGAAAAGAATGGGCTGGAGTCATCAGCTGGAGTCTCCACACACTTGGGAGCCCAGTCCCCACACCAGGAAAATCCAACAGCTGCATCTGGTAGTGATCAGGCAACTCTAGAGCCTACCACTCCATCCATAGGGGCTGGACCCAGAAATGATGAAAATGAGGGTACCTCAGGTATCCTTACCTGCTCCCATCACAGGGACAACCTATTTATAACATGTACTTTTGTTTTAAAAAAAATTTATAAGGAGGAAATACTTGCTCTCATATGGTTATGGATGTGTTTAAGAAGGAAGGGAAAGTTAAAATTAAGTTCAGATTTGGTCTTTGAATCTCATTGTTTAGGTGAGGATGAACTACCAAAAGGAGAAAGGGCCCTGAATAATTCAGCTCCAGCACTTAGTGTGGCGATGCCTCCTTCTTCAGAACAAGTTATTTGTGTTGATGTGTTGGGACGGTTTTCTGTCTTAAGATGTCACTCCTGACATTTGTCAGGGCGCCATCCTCAGAGGAAGGCAGCCACCAGGGAACAAGGCAAAGTAGGCTTGCAAGAAGGAGAGATGCATGCAGTGGATCAGGCAGTCAGCCCATGCAGAGTGAGCCAGGGGCATCTATGTGCAGTAATAGTTCATTGTATTTCATTTCTCTGAATGTGAAAGAATTCAAGTTATTTTAATTGGTCATTGCTGAAGGCACGGTAGAGAGAAATTTGAACCTCAAATTTCTTATTGAAATACATTTCCTGAGTATAACCTATGCTAAAAGCTGCTTGGGAATCCATGCTCAGGGCATAGATGCAAGAAAAGGCCTAGAAACAACTGTGGATCTAGTTGGATGCTGCTGTCCTTTCTGTCCAATCAATGTTTGTGAGAACAAAGATATCAACTCAAAGGTGTCCAATTACATAGTATCAGGTGGATGGGGCAGATGTTTTGAGCTGTTTGTATACAACACATGGATATTAAATGTGTGACTTGGTGTCTGATGATATCATTTTACTTCCCACAGTTGGCACATCTGTTCCAAAGGGAACTCAATTCATAACAGGCTCAACAAGTGATGTTGAAAATAATGTGGTTGGTGCCATTGTCCCAGGCATTCAAAATATCAGTCTGTGACAGCATAATCTGAATCATATTGAAGTTGCCAATAATAGTTTGGTTGGTAGTTGAGATGTTTGCCTTTTGTAAAGTCGAGGGGTCTTGGTAGAGGACTGAAATAGTGTATGGAAGTGTTGTGTGTAGTCATGGACCTGGGTCAAATCCTGTTGCTGACAATGATCTTAGTGACTGTGGAAGATTTCACTTCTACAGCTGAACCACATAAGGGTAATACCACTATGGTGTTAATAGAAGAATTGAAAGACCTATTACCCAACGAAGGAATTGCTGGTGGGGTCTCATATAGTCACCTTTCAGTGCAGCAATGGAAGCTGAAGTAAGCTAAGCTTGCAAAGCCCTCTTTTTTTTTAGGCATGCAATATTTGCCAGTTGTGATGTCTAGGTGCTCTGGTAGAGGACTGGTAAAGTAAAGGGCACAGCTGTGATTGTTAAGGAGCTGGGTCCAAGCACTTTCCTGACAATGATATTAGTGAACATGGAGGAAGATTTCACTGACAAGTTAGAGTTCTGTTGTGTTTCCCGTTAGACGGTTAACGATCAGATGTCTTGCTGTCTTCTAATGTCTAACCTGACATTGCTCTTTGGCAACATTAAGACTAAAATTGTGGCTGGGCGTGGTGGCGCACGCCTTTAATCCAAGCACTCGGGAGGCAGAGGCAGGCGGATCGCTGTGAGTTCGAGGCCAGCCTGGTCTACAAAGTGAGTCCAGGACGGCCAAGGCTACACAGAAAAACCCTGTCTCGATAAACCGAAGGGGGGGAAAAAAAAAGACTAAAATTGTGATAAGAGAATAAGAGAAGGTAGGATGGAAAGAAGGAGAGATATTGGAGGAATATCAGCCAGTCAGCCTAAGTGAGATATAAATCTAGCCAAGAGTTTAGAGCATTTCATTTCTCTGAATGTTTTGGAGTTTGAGTTATTTCAGATGGCCCTTGGTGAAGGAATGGCACAGAGAAATTTGAACTTGAAATTTCTGGTTGATATTCATTTTCTCACAGTTGCTTGGGAATCTATCCTCACGGCGTTGATTCAAGAAAGCACATGGAAGCAAGGGTGGATGTAGTTTGGAAGCTGTACTTTGTGTCAGTTCAGTGTTTGTGAGAACAGAGCAAAATGAACTAAAAGGTGGTAGATTATGTATGGTCCGTGGTTAGGGCCAGATAGTTTAAGGTTTATGAATACAAAGTATGAATAATAAATGTTTGGCTTTCTTTCTGATGAGATCACTTTACCTCCTACAGTTGGTATGTCTATTCAAAATGGTATACAAGGGTTAACAAGGGATTTAACAGACAAATTTGGAAGCCAAAGGACTGATATTAAGGCTCTGTTAGTCAAGTCTTAGTGTTTGACAATCACATCTGCCTTGTGCTGAGCTTCCAAACCCCTGTTTTATTTGCATTTGTGATATTTGCCAATTCTAAAGTCTGGGTTTCTTGGTAGAGGACTAGTAAAATGAAGGGCAGAATTCTGGTCAGTCATGGATCTGGGTCAAAGCCCTTTGCTGACAGTGATCTTACTGATCATGGCAGAAGATTTCTCTGACAATTCTGAATCTGGAGGTGTTACCTGCCAGTTATGTGATCATTAGGTATATTTTTATTGTCTTTGTATAATACAAAGAAGACTTTCTACTAACCTTGATGACTGAATGGAAGAGGTTTAGGAAAAGCATGGAAAGGATGGGATTTTGTGTACAGTATTTACTAAAAAGAATTTTGGGGTCATGTGTGATGGAAAGAGCAGAATTCTTCTGAATTTGGACCCATGAGTGTCTGTGGTGATTTTATTTCTCTCCTCTTTTACTTTGCTGGGTCAATTTAAGAATTTTAAATGGTTCCAAATGCTACTCTTTTGTAACTTGCATTTCTCTTTCCAACAAAGGGAGAGAACTGGTTTTTCCAGATTCATCAACAGAAAAAAGGAAGAGTAAGTGTTTTTGTTCATTTGTCTGTTTGTTTGGAGTTTTTCTGATTTGAATATACTTTGTGGTCATGGTTATAGTAATGTAGGCTTTGAAGGAAAAGTGGACATATTTCTGAGAGCTCTAGATACCCTAGGGTCTCCGGTACTCTAGCTGTGAACATCTTCGTCCCCACAGAGTGCAGATAATAAGACAAATGCATAGCCAAAGGCATCCTAGTGATTACAATTTTAGCTTTGCCTGGTGACTCAAATGAAATAAGTAGGCAATGCTCATCAGTTGGAGCCTCCACAGGTTTAGGAAAGCATCATATCCAAGATCCTGTGTTTAATGGAAATGCGGGGGGGGGGGGCAGAGGAAGGAATGGAGAAGACAGCAGTGACTCTTCTGGTGTTGGAAGCTTGAACACTGGAAATAAGAGTGGCTCAGGCATCTTGATCGATCTACATGTCATTCCTAAACTATTCCAGCAAGTGGCCTCCTTCCTAATTATTCTTAACCATGTTTGATCTTCCATCAGGAAACAATAATTTGTCCTCTGTGTCTGGAAATAATACAAGAAGTCATGTTTCAACCCGCACTGCTCCCTCTGCAGAAAATGAACTTGCTGGCACTGCTGTTAGTGCCAGAGGTGCATGCTCTCCTGACACTCCCGAACCTGGATCTTCCTCTGTGGTTTAGATATTTAGAACAATTTCTTATTTGAAAAAAAAAATCATGATTCTTGAAATCTAATTTTAAAGCAGTGAAAATGATTAACATTCACATTCATAATTTACAATCAAGTCAGATTTTTGCTGATCTATTTAGTTATTAACGTGAAGAGTCAGGGCTTGTCTGTCCTCTTCCTTACCTTTGTTCTAAGGTGATTTGGATTCTGCTGTAGTAGTTAGTGTCATTGTGCTTATGTTTGGCTTAATCTTTATATCCTGGATGTGGAGTTGACTGGCTAGGTAATTTTTGCAGATGTGTTTTGGAGATGCATAGCCAAATTGATCCTTTTTGTGTGATATCGTAGAAAATTCTGTAAATTGTAGGATATAGGATGATATTCGTGACTGGTGGGCCATCCACTTTGGTAGTGTTAACTCTTTGGAATTAGTACAGGAAATGGCCACTCACACCAGTGTTAGCCTGAGACTCTTGAATGAAATGAGTATTCAGAAAATATCCAGTATTCATTAGAACAGGGTATTAGGTTTACTATCTGGTTACTGTGAGAAACCTAAAATTCAGGTGATGTGTCATTTTGTTATAATGCTGGCTTTAGCTCAGGATTGACTATTAATGAATTTGCGAAAAATGGCTTTGTCATACAGCAATAAAATTGTATTTTAGTTGTGCTCCATCTTTGGATATAAAAATTTATAGTCACCACATATGTTAAACTAATAAAATTTAAATAATCATCCTTTGTTGCTGATTTTATTCAATTGTTATTTGATGGAGGCAGTCAAGAGACACTGAGTCTTTGCATCCCGTATTTGTTGGCATGAGTTCAGATACCCAAGCCTCATTTTTTTTTTCTGTCGAAAAATGTATTCAGAATTAGCATCTCTTTACAAGCAATGTTGAAGTTAATTAGAGACAGGTTTTTAACACAATTTTTAATGTAGTCATTAAGGGAAAGAGGATGATGCTTAGGGAAAGAACACATTTGATAGCAGGGTGTTGCCTCTCAAGAGAGAATGACATTTAAGTATGTCTGTCTATCTAAGCATGTATGTATGCATACATGCATGCAGCTATCTATCTATCTATCTATCTATCTATCTATCTATCTATCAATCATCTATCTATTTACCCACCTTCTATCTGTCTACTGATCAATCTATCAATATTTCTCTATAGTGCTATGATTTTTTTTAAATTTGGTTTTTTGAGATAGGGTTTCCCTGTATAGCCTTGGCCATTCTGGACTCCCTTTGTAGACCAGGCTGGCTTCAAACTCACAGAGATCCACCTGCCCCTACCTCCCTGAGTGCTGTGATTAAAGTGTGTGGCAGCACTCCCGCCTATCTGTATGATTTTTGTGCTTTTGAAATTACCCTGTTCAAAAACTAGAGATTATGCAAAGTACCTTGGAAACTCATTTTTGTCTATGAAATTTTTCTTTAGCAGAGGCATAATGTGATGTAGAAGTGCACTGGCAGGATTTCAGACTGATGAAACTCTTAGCAGTGCCTAAAGAATTCTCTCTCTATGTTGGGCTACAACATGGTTTATAATCTTGTTTCTGAGACTATCTCAATTTTCAGGAAACAGGGGAGCTTGGCTTCTTTTTTCAATGTCCCTTAACTTTCCTTGTGACTCTATCCTATCTTCATTTCTTTCAACTTTTCTATTTTCCCTTATGTGTTGCTGATGACTGAAGTTCAATTTTCTGAAGCTTTCTAAGGTTGAATATCATTGTATAGGCTACAAAGGTAAAAAGTTGTGACATTTCTGATCTAGGGAATATACAACAACATATATATATATATATAAAATTGATCATTGTGTCTCATTCTGAAATTAGCACTAAAAATAAAAAGATCCTTATCTGCTATGAGTTCAATATATTGCTATTAACTATTAAAATTTAAGGAAACATTGCATAGGTTGTCTTTAGAGGATAGAAGGCACATTGCCGAAGGTGCCAGGTGTGCACAGATAGGACTCCACCTTAATAATGGCAGGGCTTCCCTTGAGCTGTGGTCAGAAGATCAAGGCTACTTGCTTGTTGGAGGCTGTGCTCATCACTGTAACTTTTCAGTGTAGGAGTGAGAGCCCCTGGATTCTGAAGTTAGGGAACTTTTGTTTGCTCATTTTTCCTGCTGCTGTTAGAGGTCCTTTCTCATGTAGTACCCTCAAACTCTTGTTAATCAATAAAAATGGAAGCTAAATGTTCATATCATTGAATAAGCAGATATTGTCCAACTATGTTGAAAAATGAGAAGACCTTCAGGATGCTTTGTCATCTTCCCCCAGTGACCTTTCCTTATACCCCAAGAGATCCTAAAGTACAACTCTCACTAATCCACCCTGGGGAAAATCTTTGCTTCCACAAAACCATTTAGTGTGAACAGATGCAATCCACATGATTCTGGATCTCCATGTCTGATCAAATAAACAACCCCCCCCCAAACCAAACCAAACAAAAACAAAAATAACAACAGAAAACCATTTTCTTTACAATTATGGTGAATTCCTGTTTGTGAATAGGGATCCATCCTCATAGACAAAGGTTCCATACTAACTAAAGAGGAGCCAGTTGACAGAGCTGCTCTTTCACAGGGGTGACCCACATGCCATCATCCTAAATCTGAAGTGGTCCTTCCTGATCATCTGGTAAAACTTGACGTACTGTATGTAGGAGACTAATTTTATTGGGGCTTAGGCACAACCCCTGTTTGGGCTGATTCTCTGCTAAAGAAAAATGTCCTCATGCCTGATTTGGAGACGTAACATTTAGGGCCATAAACATTAAGCTTTGGAGCTGTTTAAAAGATGAAAGATTTGCATTTCCCTGATGACTAAGGAGGTTGAGCATTTCTTTAAGTGTTTCTCAGCCATTTAATATTCCTCTGTTGAGAATTCTCTGTTTAGTTCCAAGCCCCATTTCTCAATTGGGTTATTTGGTTTGGTGGTGTTTAATTTTTTGAGTTCTTTATATATTTTGGATATTAGACCTTTGTCAGATGTAGGGTTGGTGAAGATCTTTTCCCAGTCTGTAGGCTGTCGCTTGTTCTCTTGACAGTGTCTCCTGTCTTACAGAAGCTTCTCAGCCTCATGAGGTCCCATTTATTAATGGTTGACATTAAGGCCTGGGCCGTTGGTGTTCTGTTCAGGTTAGAACATTATGATAGGCAGATTTGGGCCCAGGGGTCCTGCTCAAACTAAGGCACCAGCCAAGCACAATACAGGCGGTAAACTTTAAACCCCTACCCAGATCTAGCCAATGGTCAGAACAGTCTCCACAGTTGAGTGGAGAGTGGGATATGACTTTCTCACGTACTCTGGTGCCTCACATTTGACCATGTCCCCTGGACAGGGACACCTGGTGGCACTCAGAGGAAGGACAGCAGGTTGCCAAGAAGAGACTTGATACCCTATGAGCATATACAGGGGGAGGTAATCCCCCTCAGGAACAGTCATAGGGGAGGGGAATAATGGGAAAATGGGAGGGAGGGAAGAATGGGAGGATATAAGGGATGGGATAAACATTGAGATGCAACAAGAATAAATTAATAAAAAAAATTTAAAAAGATGAAATATTTTTGTAAGTTAAGTTGCTAGTACTATTTCCAGTCATACTTTGTATAAAGCAGATACCCCCTGGACAGTAGAAATCCATACACCCTACAGGCTTCTTCCATGTATCCATCAAATACTGCTATGCCTGGTCTAAAGGAGAGTTAATTTCAAGGTAAATCTGGCTTATTGGAATCAGTTAAAAAGAAATTAAAAGCTTAAAACCTAAACATTGACTATGTATTGAGAATGCAGTTAGACAGGGAAGAACCATTTCAGGAAATAATCCAGTGGGTGATAAGCCTGGAATGGGGACAGTGGACATGACTGTAACATCACCATAAGAACAATTCCTGAAAGAAAGCATTGAAGTAACTTACACTATAGCTGCTCAGATTTATAAGTGATGCTTAGCATTGTTTTTATGAAGTTCACATGTCCTTCCTCTTATTTGAAGAAAAACTTCAAGTCTTCCAACAGTTTCCTATGATTACCATTTTACCCTTAGAAAGTTTCCGAGGCTCTTAAGATTCAGAAAGTGATGGTTTTGTTATAGAGAACACCTTCCTGAATTATTTTAGTTCCAGTACGCTAATGCTTCTGTCTGCCCAGAAATATTTACATTCTTTAAGAGGTGTTAGAGAAAAATCAAGCTGTCAGCATCCCATGCTCCCCACTGCATAGCCAGTGGTTTGGTCACAACTACCAAGTTATTATAGTGAACACAACACGTGATGAGATTAGTTTGCCTTGTGAACCTTTTTCCAGGTGACTCGAGTCATGGGGTCCTTTGAACACTTTGTGCCACAGAATTTAATAGTTTGCCTTGATCCCGACAGCCATTTTTCATCAAATCAAGAAGTTGGCCTGGGACTGTCCCTTCAGTTATGAGTGACAACTGTTAAAGTCATGCCTTTATCATTTTGTCATATAGAAGGCAAAAAGTTTTCTTTGTATAAATCAACCCCGGGCTGATAACATTAACTCCTTTTAACATCTGTACATCAAGGGTTCAGCAATTCTTTTGGTTTAGGATGCTCTCCCTTAACAGCGGTCACTACATCAATTCATTTAGAAAAGAGTCCTGGATTATCTATCAGTTATGGAAGAAAACAATTCCTCCATAAAGGTTTTTAGCGGCTACGCAATGACAGCTACAGCTGCTTGAGGCTGGCGTCCACAGGAAATATCGGGCAACTTTTTCATAGCAGTGCCAAGCACTGTTCCTTTAAAAACAAAACAAAACAAAACAAAACAAAACAAAACAAAACAACCCCCTTTACTTCCCTAGGGTTTCTGTGAAGGGCCTGTGGTTTTGCTTGGGGAAATACTCCTGTTCCAGGGATGGGGCTCTCACCATTGGGGCTTATTCTTGTGTCTGTGACCATTTTCCACTGGCACTTTGTTTATGTTTTGTCACTGTTGCTGACACTACAGAGACCAAGTTTAAAAATTGATACAGGTGTAGCAAGTCACTATAATGTTCGTGTTTGAGGCTCCTTCTTAATGTCTAAAGACTATTGACTGATAAAATAAGTTCTACCAATATCTGAGCTTATGACAATTTAAAAAATAAGAAGAGACTTGATACCCTATGAGCATATAAAGGGGGAGGAAGTCCCCCTCAGTCACAGTCATAGGGGAGGGGAATAAGGGGAAAATGGGAGGGAGGGAAGAATGGGAGGATACAAGGGATGGGATAACCATTGAGATGTAATAGCAGCCTTATTCATAATAGCCAGAACATGGAAACAGCCTACGTGTCCCTCAGTAGAAGAATGGACTAAGAAACTGTGGTACATTTACACGATGGGATACTACTCAGCTATTAAAAACGAGGAATTCCTGAAATTTGTGGACAAATGGATTGATCTAGAAATTATTATAATGAGTGAGTTCACCCAGAAGCAAAAAGAGACAAACGGTATATACTCACTTATATCAAAACACTAGTCCAAGGGATAGGTACCATGAAAATCTTTACTTACCAAGAAAGTGGATCAGAGGAGATGTAATATGAATAAATTAATAATAAAAAGATTTTGAAATATTGCCAACTTAAAAACACACACACAGTATATTTTATGGATTAAAAAACATGTTTCATCCTTCATAAACCTTTGTTGCCCACACTATGGTTTTTTCATCATCTGTCCATTTCTGTTTTACTTTTAAACAAAACCTTTTACATCTCTTAAATTCCTTGTTCAACCACTTTCTCTTTAAAACCATTCAAAAATATATTTCTGTACCTAAAAGTTTTCCTATCTTTATATTACTTGATGCTTCCTTCTTGATTTACTATTTATAAAATTTCTTATATATATATATATATATATATATATATACATATATATATATATATATAGTACACATATTACAATCAACTTTAAATCATATCAGCAATGCCTTTAATTCTAGCATACATTTTAGAAATTTTCTCTACATGTTATTTTTTATTAATTAAACATTTATTTTTACATATACATTTATACTATCACACATATATACAATAAGCTACCTATAGCAAGAACAATGGTGACACAATCAGGAATTATATAAATGTTACATTCTTAGTGTTTTGGCCATTTGTATTTGGCAGTCTTGAAGAAAACATCTTTCCTATTTTGGTGCATCGAAAATTCTGAATGTAAATCAATTTCCATCACGTCTTGTCATTATCAACTTAAAAATTTTATCTAGACCTAAAAAACATCATAAGACCTACACAACTAAGCTTCATTGTAAAACTAAGCTACTTGGTCTTCAACTCCATCAGAGACTTGAAAAGGAGTATGCCCGGAGTGCAGGTTAGTAGCTTTCCAAATGAGAAGATGACAGAGACAGTTTTTAGAAAAAGTGATGCTATTTTAATGGAAACACGAGAAACTACAGTTAAACAGAAAGAACACTGACATTTCATCTTTAGCATCTAACAGGTATAAATACAGGCAAAGCCTAGACCTATGCAGTCTTCTCTTACTGATAAGACTACTTGTTGATAGATTTGTCAAGGTAATATAACCAGAATTAATTACCTCATGTTTCTGCTGTGGGAAAATTACCAATCAGAGACTTTTCTTCCATTTGTATGTTGAAATATGACTGCTTTGATTTTCCCAACAAGGAGAGATTTAGTAAATAGAATTATGATTTATTTATTTATTATTTTATGGTGTACCAATGGCAATAAGTCTAGTAGCAATGAAAGGTACTGTATTTCTTTTGTTGTTGTTGCTTTTCCAAAGTTTAGGCCTTTTTCCTATTATTGAAAATAGATCTTTAATGAATATATATAATGTGATTGCAATTTTCACCCCCTTACTCCTGCAAGTTCCTCCCCACTTCCCTCTCAACCAGATCCAAAGCCTTTCTAAGTCTCTAATTAGAAAGCAAACAGATATTTTTAAAAAATCATAAACTGAGATAAAATAAAAACAAACACATAATAGGACAAAACAAGTAAAGAAGAAAAAGATTGAAAGAAAAAACACATTAAATAAATATAGATGTGTAGACACACAGGAATTCCATAAAAACACAGAAGAACTAGAAGCCATAATACATACAAACGGATTTGTAAGGTTAAAAAAATGTCATGACTTAGTATTATGAGACAAAGAACTTTAGAAGATGTAATTGGGTTCATGTCTGTGTTGGTTATGGTGCCTGCCTTTGAGAATGGTTAGACCCAGCTATTACACTCCTTGGAATATACCCAGAAGATGCTCCAGCACACAAGAACATTTGCTCAACCATGTTCATAGCAGCCTTATTAATAATAGCCAGAATATGGAAACAGCCTAAGTGTCCCTAAGTAGAAGAATGGATAAAGAAACTGTGGTACATTTACACTATGGAATACTACTCAGCTATTAAAAACAAGGAATTCCCGAAATTTGTAGATGAATGGATTGAACTAGAAATGATCATAATGAGTGAGTTAACCCAGAAACAGCAAGAGTCAAATGGTATATACTCACTTATATCTGGACACTAGCCCAAGGGGCATGTCCCATGAAAGTCTTCACTTACTAGGAAAGTGAATCAGAGGGGAAAACTTCCTATTGGGACTCTAGGTGAGAGGAGCATGGGAGAATGGGGAAATTGAAGGATGCAGAGGGTCCTGGAAACCTACAAGTAGAACATTATGATGGGCAGATCTGGGCCCAGGGATCCTGCTCAAACTATGGCACCAGCCAAGGACAATATGTGCAGTAAACATCAAATCCCTACCCAGATCTAGCCAATGGACAGGACATTCCCCACAGCTGAGTGGAGAGTGGGGACTGACTTTCACACGTAGTCTGGTGCCCCATATTTGGCCATGTTCCCTGGATGGGGAGGCCTGGTGGCACTCAGAGGAAGAATAGCAGGCTACCAAGAAGAGACTTGATACCCTATCAGCATATACAGGGGGAGGAGGTCCCCCTCAGTCACAGACATAGGGAAGGGAAATAGGGGGAAAACGGGAGGGAGGGAGGAATGGGAGGATACGAGGTATGTTATAACAACTGAGATGTAATATGAATAAATTAATAAAATATATTTAAAAAAAAAAGAATGGTTAGTTTCCCCAGTGAGACTACCTTGGAGAAAACTTAAGTTTTTCTTTGCAGCTGATTATTAGTTGGAAATAGCTGCTGGGTTAGAGATGGGGCATATATCTTGGACACTGGTTCTAGTTTTCTTGATACCCACAGTAAAAACATCGCTCATTTAATTAGTGTTTTTCATATACACAGTTCCTATGGCCAAGAATTCACTGTTCAACTGACATCTTGGATTGATATCTGAATGTAATACAGGTCTTTGTGAAAGCAGTTCTCACTGACATTGAGATAAGATTTTTTTTCATCCCTGTGTGCATAATTCTTTGCTCTCTCTCTTAACAAATTCTAATGTGATGTTCCTGGAGTAAGTTGACTTTTATCTGACATGTAATTTTGTTTTGTTTTGTATACAGCGTCTCGTGGTCCAAGCATTAGGATCGATGAGCTTGTATCCATGGTTTATCCACCAGATTTTAAAAACTGTATTTTACTAAGTCTGATTCTGTGTTAAAACAGGTGCCAGAAGCTCATCCGAGTACAGTACATCTGGACCACCCAGTACTCCAGGTAATTTGATTTGTGGCTTTGGATATTTTTTAAAAAAATAGACACATGCAAATATAAGTTTGAAAAGTTCTGTGAGCCACTAATTTGCTGGGAAATTATATCTCTGTGTCACTGTATTAACAAGATTGAACCTCTTGGTGCTTCCTGAGTAAAAGGTTCAGGGGACCAATGAGCTATTTAAAGAAATTTCATGACTAAGAGAAAAATAGTTTTTATGGTAATTTTAATAAAGCACATCACTTTTCCTTTATCATTTTTAGACATATTTATAGGGTGTTCTAAACAAGTTAGGCATATAACCTATGTCCTTTCAATCTGAGTAAAGCTAATCCATGGTACAGTGTGTGGTGAAACAATTCATAAGCAGATAACAACAGTATTGTGGAATGTATTTAGCATTTCCCAGAAATGCCTACTTTTGTTATTGTTGTTATCATGATTTTCAAGCCTGACTGACCCTGAGATTTCATATCAAATTACTTATCTATCTCAGAAGGTCATTAGAAATACCCAACTGGCTTTGACATTTTAAGGTATCCAGTATTCCCCTTTGATCTAGGAAAATTTTCATTTTCCATGTACATACATAATTGCCATGTTAGTATTAGATAACAGGCTGGTAGACTGAGCTACACTCTGGGCTTGCTTGTTTATGGCTTCTGATAAGGATTTGCTATAATATTTTGTTGTTTCAAGAAGAGTAGACAGCAATATAATAATATAATAGACATAGCATGTTAGTGGTTCTGCGTGATCTCAGTGAGTCATCCTTAAGAATTTCAGACACACAATGACTGATTGGGCCCAGGAACAAGAATGGATTTCAGAGATAATCATGCATATGGATTTGGCAAATCCTAGCTCTCAAGAGCAATTTTTACATATTCAAGTTGAAGAACTTCACTAGTGGACAACAACATTTCACTCTCCACTCCTGTACCCCTTTAAATACATGTTGAATGGATGTAAGTTCAAGCTTAAACGTTATCTATGCTTTGTGTTGAGTAGAAAAGCGATCCCATGTTCCAGAAGCAACTCCCACATACTCAGAAGCCAACAAAGTCTTTGGTAAGTAAACATAGCTCAGATGCTTAGATCTAACCCGTTGCTTAGCGGTGTCAACAACCGTGAATTTCTTCTCTGGCTGCTGTGTAGGTGAAACAGCCACATGGGGCAATGGCAAATTCAGAGCTCTCGATGGCCACATCTTTTCCTTTGAGTCTTCGTGCACTTACACTTTCTGTCGTGACTGTGCCGAATCTGGAGGAGACTTCAACATTGAGCTCAAAAGGGACAAGAATGGTGACATCGAAGAAATAAAAGCTCAGATCGATGGCGTTGGCATCTTAGTTTTGCATAATGATATTTTTGTTAATGACAAAAGGTAAATAACAGAATGCACTGTCTAAGAATTACAGAATGGTTTGTAGTATGAGCCAAAAACAAGACTAAAAAACCAAGTAAGGAGTGGGTGACACTACCCCGTGTCGATGCTTATTTATGGCAAATCAGAACACGCCCAGTGACTCTGCTGCATGATAATTTAGAGTCTCTAGATTTCGTGTAAAATGTGGATCCCATAAAACAAATAACAGAACATTGCCACTTCCATTGTCATACTGAATGCTAAAGACAAAACTAAAGTCTCACAAATTAAAAAATTGAAGATATAAAAATTCCTAGACCATTATTTTTCAGAAGTAAAAACTCAGATTTCAAAGATTCAGACTCTTTGTTTTCTAAGGATAAGAAATTGAGGCCTGAAGCCGGGCAGTGGTGGTGCACACCTTTAATCCTAGCACTTGGGAGGCAGAGGCTGGTGGATCTCTGTGAGTTCAAGGCCAGCCTGGTCTACAAAGTGAGTTCAGGGAAGCCAGGGCTATACAGAGACACCCTGTCTCAAAAAACAAAAACAAAACAAGAGAAAGAGAGAGAGAGAGAGAAGAGAGAGAGAGAGAGAGAGAGAGAGAGAGAGAGAGAGAGAGAGAGAGAGAGAGAGAATTTGAGGTCTGGTTGATATTCTACTTGGAAATATTTCAATTTTTTTTTTCTGATACCCAACCAATGTTCTACCTGTTTATTTTCCAAAATACCAGGGCTACCTATAGTACTTACTCCCCCACAGCCCTGGTTACAGCAGCGGAACTGTTTTCATCACTGGCACACATTTGCTTTTTATACCTTTTCAGAGTAGAGGTGCCACACAACAGTAAGATGATTCACATTAAAAAACAAGGCAATAGCAACCATCTGAGAAGCCGGAAAGGTACCCTGTCTTTACGGTGGAGCCATAACACACTCTCAGTAAGTCGACAAGTGATTTTTCTTTGAAGGTTTTTGGGTTTTGGTCTTTGGTTTTCATCATAAAAATAAACACATAAGGAAAGCTGAAGTAATACTGGTTGAGAAATCTTTATATGATCACTGTGCTGAAAACGATCTTGCCTGAGAGTTAAAGCGCCTCAATATGCAGCCCTCTTAAGACGGCTTACGACGGAGCAGAATATGTAGGCAAAAGAACCAAAAAAACAACAACAACAACAAAAACCAGACGTGTTTAATGGCTTCCTGAGTGTATGAAGCAGTGGGTCCCTGTACCTGTGACTGTTTCTTGTACATTTTCTTGGGCTCGTTTATTTGTTTCTTTTGTCTTATTTCAATGTGTTTGGTTTTTGATTTTAACTTCATACTATACTATACTATAGTCATACCATGCCAGACCATAATATACTATTTCCATAGAAGTCTCTTGGTTTTCTAATGAGACACAGAAAGAGTATAAACCCAGATAGGAGAGGAAATTGGGAAGGAAAGGGAGGGAATAGAGGGAGGGAAAACTGTAATTGTGTTGAAAATGTATTTTCAATAAGAGAGAACAAATCATCTGCCTGAGGACACAATTAGCAGTGTAATTAGACTTGTTCCAAGGTGGGTCACAGTTTCTTTTAGAAAGGCACCCATCCCCTAGCTGACTGGTGCATACAGGACTGCACAGGAGGAGACCCTGCCATTGGGTTTGGGTGAAACTTGTCTTGAAGCCAGGCGTGGTGGCACATGCCTTTAATCCCAGGACTCGGGAGGCAGAGGCAAGTGGATCTCTGTGAGTTCGAGGCCAGCCTGGTCTACAAAATGAGTCTAGGACAGCTAAGGCTACACAGGGAAACCCTGTCTCGAAAAACCAAAAAAAAAAAAAAAAAAAAAAAAAAAATTGCCTTGAGATATTTTCAATATTTTATGAATATACCAATGTTAATGTTATTTGTTTTTTGAAGCTCACCCTTTATAGTCAATACACAACCTGTGGTCTCTGTGGCAACTTCAGCAGCACTCCAGGTGAGATTGGGCGGACTGTTCCTAAGAAAATTACTTTCTCAAAGAAAATTTAAAACTTTCACATTTAGATAAATTTACTAACAATGTGCACCTCTTTAAAGAATGAGAAACTCTTAGAACTAACACATATTTATCTTGCCATGATATATGTAGCTTAGAAATAAAGTACAGACAAATGAATATCTTGAAATAATGCTGTGATTTGCAGGTGATGATATTAACGGGCACATCGCCAGTAGTAAAATTTCCAACGACTGTCCCAGTGCTTTGAATAAGAACTATGAAGTTTGTGAGGATGGAGTACAGGTAGGAAACGTGGCAGCAAGTTTTAGCACTATTCCTCCCAAATGATTAAAATAAAATTAATGTGTATTTTAAGGCACATAGCTTGATTCTATGTGATATATAAAAAGAATAATGAAGACTATTGTAATGAAGAAGATGTCTATATCCATTGTATCACATAGTTATTTATTTATTTATTTATTTATTTATTGGTACTTGGGGCAAGAAGAGTTGAAATCTACTCATGTAACATGAGTGTGTTGCACGTTGTATTTGCAGTACTGTAATCCTCACAATGTGCATTCGCGCTCAGGATTGGCTCATCCCTTGTATGTCTCTGTTACATCTTCTGGCATACGTCTCCTTATTTCCTCTCACCCAACCTACACCCACTGCTTTCTTATTCACCATATGTCTGATGGCCTTTAATGATTCTTCATATAAATGAGATTATACATTTTAAAAAGTTATTTCACACAGCATAGCATTACCCCGGCTCATATATCTTGTAACAGCCTGTAAAATTTTATTCTTAATTATACAGCCAAGTAATGTCCTACTGTGTAACCACAGATTCTTTTGTCCATTTTCCTCACTATAGATATTAAGGTTGTTATCCTACTCTGGCTGCTGAGAGCTCTGCTGTATGAATGTGGAACACAAATATATATATTTGAGGGCTGATTTGCACTGTGTTAGAGCCCTGTTCAAAACTTCTATGCTGTTTTGGGGCAATAGCTTTAAAGAGCTTCTTCCTCATATCTGCCCTCATGTTTATTTTTTATGACTTTCTATTGGTAGCCATTCCGTTGGCTTTGGTTTATATTTACCTAGCATTGAACACTTTCTCATATTCCTGTCAGCACTCGTTTATTTTGGGGGAAATGCTTACACTCAAGCTATTGTCCATGGTCTGATTGGGTTGTTTCTGCATTACTGAGCTATATGAGCTCTTAGTAAACTTTATAATCAGCTCTTTATCAGATGACTTGAAAATATTTTCCTAATCTCTAGGTTTCCATTTAATTTTTTCTCTCAAAATAGGCACTGTTTCTTTTTCTGAGAATAAAAGTACATGCAACAAAATTATTAATGTTTGCTGTGGTGGCCTGTGCTTTTAGCATGGCATCTAAAAGTTCACTTGGAGTGCCAAGCCAGTGGCTAGGAGTGTTTTCTTTCTTTGACCTTAGGTTTTTATATTTTCAGGTGTTACACTTATGCCTTTCATCCATTTTGGCTTGATTTCTGTTTCTGGTGTGAGGTCAGGACTCAGCGTCTTTCCTTTTTGTGTGTGCCAATCCTGTTTTCCAAGCACCTGTTGTTCACGGTCCCATAGTCTCCCATTATGCCGTCTAGGTGCTTTATCAGAAATCAGTTGGCCATATGAATTAGATTTAACCCTGGGACCGCCTTCTTATCTGCTGAACTGTGCACTATTTTAATGCTGCAGCGAGGGAGCCAAAAGTTTACGTTTAGATGCTCCCACCTCCTGGCCACTCCTACCCCAATGCTCAAATTCTGTCGTGGCTTTCTCCTAGTGTGCTTGTACTCTGTCCTTCCAATTCAGTCCATCTATGAATGCCAAGGAGATCCCAACAGCCCCCCGCTGCCCCAAAGCATCACAGTATGTACTCTGCTTTAGTGTAACACCATTAATTTTCTTTGCATGCTGTTTTCATTTGTCTGAGAGATGTGCTTCCTGTGCACTGTCTCTGGAAAGGCAGGGTAACTTCTGCTCCAGAAAATTTGCTCTATGTGGTTCCCTAATTTCTGACCAGAGCATGCTGTTTGAAATGCTCCTGACTTCCATTTTTAATAAGTTGCACAGAATAACAATTCTGCCTAGGTGTTTATAAACAACCATTGAAAAATAAGAGAAAATCCCAGGAGTCATTTATGACAAAAAAAATTCTCATTTTTCAATTCTCACCTTATTTTGATGATATTGTCAGTCTTCCTTGGCTGAAATTAGGACAAACTAAACAACTGTGAAACAGGAGATTTTTTTTTCATGTTTCTAAAAACATTTTTTAATCACAGAAATTACCATGTGGGAGTTGAAATATGTTGAAAATTAAATGTGGTACAACAATATATGTCTTTTATTTTGTTTGCTGAGAGAGAACAAATGCAGTATTTGTGGAGAAAAATCACATGATTTCCACTAAAAAGGACACTGTATTTTATAGTCACCTGTTCACTTGTCTACTTACAAAACACAAGCAGATCAACAGTTAGGGGACAGCATCTCTTTTGCGCATAATTTAGTTTCCCTCAGTGGCTGCGCCATTCCCTTGCACTGATAAGTTCCTCTCACTCCTCTCATTTTCTCTAGCGCTAAGCCTCACTGTAATGTAGGCGATTGATACATAAGAATACGTAGATAATACTTGAGGCTGTCCCAGAAATCTGAAATGTCAGGGCTGAAGCTTCCTTCTGGTACTGTCTTTAACAACTCTACTACCTAAGTTTAAAGTTTCAGTCCAAGCTCACCAGCCCCACTCCACAGGGGTTGCAGAATGTTATGTTACAACAAACAACATTCACCCTTGCCCCGTTGCCCCCTGTGTTTTAATCAATTGTGCTTTGCTTTGCAGTATTGTGACAAAATTATTGGGACTTACTTTGAAAAGTGTGAGAAGGTTTCCATTTTATCCAATGAGTACAAGAAAGTGTGTGTTGACGAGTACTGTAGAACCAGAGGAGGCAAGAACGTGACATGTGACACCTACTCAGAACTGGCCCGCCTGTGCGCCTACGATGGTCCTGGTGACTTTGAACGCTGGCGAGAAGATCCTGGTGTGGTTTGTGGTAGGTTAATTTTGTTTTCTTAAGTAGTTATTGGTTGTGAACAAATGCCTTCTTAAAGAACTCTCTAAGTTAATGTACGTCTCAGAACAATTTTTCTTGAATGATTCTAGGGCCCAGGAAGGGGCTAACCAACAAGGAAGTCTTGTCTCTAGTATGTGTTTATGAAAAGATTGAGGCTCATTTTGTCATGTGACTGGCCTTGTTACAGAACTTTGTGTTGAGGTTTTAATTAGTACAGTCAACAGCAAAAAGTAAGGGGAGAAATGTAAATCCTATAAAAAGTAACTGAATATTTTTAATAGTCTACTCTTAAAGTACTATTTTGCTTTAAAAGATTAGGACAATATAAATATCAGCTTTACACAAATATAAATACAATTTGTACATTAAGATTAGGTTAGTCTTTATAGAACTGAATACCAAACTTAACATGTAGTGAAATTAAATGATGTCACTTATATTCCTTGTAAATTACAAACTGCTCAGTGAACTAATGCCTGAGAAATTGGCATCACCTAGTTCTATGGAGTATCTATGATGATGGATTTGTATATTAAAAATCAGAATCAAAGAATTACATTGAAAAGGATCATGAGAGAACTGTATATGTACTCTGTGTGTTTTCCTCTAATTTACAAGTATACATATTTCTGTATATCTTCAGCAAAACAACAGTGTCCAGGAAAGCACATCTACAAAGAATGTGGACCTTCAAATCCTCCAACTTGCTCTAATGTGGCTCCTTTTCAGGACAGTGAATGCGTGAGTGGCTGCATCTGCCCAGAAGGTAATTTACTTATGAGCATATTCACACCAACATAACAAAACTGGACAAGGCACAGCAAGTCATAGCTCCAAAAGGCAGGGGAGTTATCCTTATCCTCCAGCAATCCATGGAGGAAAGCCAGACACTTTCAAAGCTGCAATGTGCTTTCATCTGAGTCCGCAGTGGTCCCATCCTCCACATGGACCTGAATAGGTCCTGTCTCTATGGGGCAATAACTGAGGCTCAGAAGATTTTCATTACATTCTTGTCAGTCAAAATGAAAAGCAATCACTTACACAAGAAATTACTACTTCAGGGCACGCTAACACTTGCTTTAGAAAGAGTTCAGGAGGGACTACAGTTGTGAGATACTTCACTGATGTTCATATAATTTTGAAACTACATTTATATGTGTATTCTAGGTTATCTGGTGGATGATATCATGGAGAAAGGAAAGTGTGTATTAAAAGAAAAATGTCCCTGTGAATCTAATGGAAAAGTGTATAAGCCAGGAGAAGTCCGAGAAGGCCCCTGTGGCTCTCAATGGTATGTGTGTGCTTTTCACCTACATTTTATGGACATTAAGATGAGATCAAGGTTTAATGTTTAAAGTTATTTAAATTTTATTCAGCAAAAATGATGCTTCTTAGAATTATAACAGTCCATGGCAGGGGCAAGGGAGAAGATACAAGCAAGCAAGCAAGCAAGCAAACAAACAGAAAATCAGTTCGTCAGTGTTTTTGTTTTGTTTAAATTTCTGGAATGCTATTCTTACAGTTTCGGAACAATAAATCAGTTTTCTAGGAATTCTCACAAATTTTTAAATTATGATGATTTTGGACATACTCCTACTAATCTTCACACTCTATTATTTAAGATAACTAAACTTCTTTCTGAAGCGTAAATGCACTAAGATTAATAGTGCTTATGAAGGATGACAGGAACATTCAAACAGTTAAAACCATGAAGTTAAGGTGTCCGGGAAGGTAAAAGCCCCTCAAGTAATGACTTGTGGACACTGCTCACTGAAGGGTTACTTTGTATTGAGAATGAATTAGCTCTTGAGAAGCCATACAAGGGACTGACACAAAGTACAGTGTACATGGACTCATTAGTAAGCATTTTGTTTTTGTTTTGACTTTCTTGTTTCCCTTAATGTCGTATTTTTACTACATTGCACTTGTTTCCAGCAATTTATGTATCCACTATGGGCTGAGAGCTGACTATGAGGGTAAACATGTGCAGATTTTTCTTTCTTTCTGAGATTTGGTAACCTGATTAGTAGACATTCGAAGTCCCTCCATTTTCTTGCAAGTTATATGTGTATGTTTTTCTCTAGAGTGTTCCAGATTGTTGTTATCCACTCATCCATTGATTGACAGCTAGGTTGGTTCTACTTCCATGCTGTGGTGAATAGAACCACAATGAGCAATGGCGGATCAAATATCTACAGTGAAGGGAACTGAGCTCTCTGAGCCTATGTCAGGTAGTCCAAATGCTGTGTCATATGGCAGGTCTACTTTTGGTGTTTTGAGCAGTGTCTTCTTCAAGCGTCAGTCTCTCTATTCCTCTGTAGGACATTGCACAGTACACATACACGGTGTATTTTTTTTCTTGTTGCCTTCCTGCTAATATTACAGCACAGAAACAAACAATTAAATCCAGTTTACAAGCTTTTATATATGTTTGACTCATGAAATTACAGTTTTAGTAAAAAGAAAAAAAAAACGGAAGTAGTTTACAATATCATGATAGCCACCTCATCTACAAGCCACCAATCAGGGCTGTTGCTGGGCGGGACATGACCTGATGGATTACGTGTTGGCTTCTGATGAGATGTTCTGGTGTTGTGGTGTCAGTTCAGCATACAGAAGGTTCACCTCTGACTCACCTTTATTCAACAGCACATGCCAAGAAGCTAAGTGGTCCTGTACCGAAGCTCTGTGTCCTGGGAGCTGTAGAGTGGAAGGGAGCTTATTTACCACTTTTGATGACAACAAATTTAGCCACCATGGAAACTGTCACTTCTTGGCAGTCCATGTAAGTACTTGCTTAGCACATCTGTGAAAAACTGAGCAAATTCTCAAATAATTGAAATCATAATTCATTCTACACTATTTATTTTTGGTAAATCTAGGCATGTGTGCGATGTATTTATAGCATGTCTAATTCTCATTTCCCCTCCCAGATGCCCACCCCCAAGTCAACTTCATTTCCTCCTCCTTCTCTTCTTCTTCTTCTTCTTCTTCTTCTTCTCTTCTTCTTCTTCTTCTTCTTCTTCTTCTTCTTCTTCTTCTTCTCCTTTTTATAACCAACTGAGTCCAATTACTGATGCCATTATGCATATGGCCTGTGGATTATCCACTGGAGCAGGAGCAACCTACTGGGCACTACATCCTATAAAGAAAACTGGCTGCTCCTCTCCCAGCATCCATTACCTTTCAGTAGCCCCTCAGCTAGAATAGGGCCCTGTCAGCTCCTCCCCTATCTATACTGGAGTGTTGACAGCTTGATGTTGCATGGGACTTGTGTAGAGAGCCATGGTTGCTATGCGTTCATTTGTGAATTGACTCTGGCATGCCCAGAAGACATTAGTTTGTATCAGTCCTTCACATCTTCTGGATTTTACAGCTTTTCTTCCCCCTCTTCTGTGGTGTTCTTTGAGCCACTTTGGGGAAAAGTTTTGACATGAGTGTTTCCTTTAGAGATAATAAATAGTAGTTACTTTTTGTACTTTTACAAGTTTGAATCTCTGTATTAACTACTATCTACCAAAAACAAAACAAAACAAATAAGCAAACAAAGAAAAAAAAAAAAAACAGGCTTCTTCAATGAAAGGTGAAAACTGGTGTAATATTTGGATATATACAGGGGGAGGTAATCCCCCTCAGGAACAGTCATAGGGGAGGGGAATAATGGGAAAATGGGAGGGGGGAAGAATGGGAGGATACAAGGGATGGGATAAACATTGAGATGTAACAAGAATAAATTAATAAAAAAATTAAAAAAAAAAGAATAGATACTTAGAATGAAGTTTGTTATTGTGTTTAACTATAATAGTAGTCAGTTCTCTCCAAGGGTGTATGGTCTCCCCAGCACACATTCTTGGTCAGAGTGAGAGTAACAGGATTGACTTCCCTCCAGTGGAGCAAGCTAGAAAGATGTAATTTGCCTCTATAACATTCATGCCACATTTGCACTAATAGGCGTTTCATGCCTTGCTGATTGTAGCTCACCGGGGTTCAAAATTTTATAAGACTGTTGATCACTTTACTCTTCCAGCAGTGTGTATAGTCCCTTCTCACACCAGGAGAGCTAGCTGGCAGGGAGGAAGAAAAATTCACATTTTATATTAAGTATCGCTCAGTGGTACAGAGCACTGGGTAAAGAAATGAGAAGCAGACAGGCTTCGGATTTTTAATTATACATTTCAGTGTATTTTTCTCACAAATTGACATTGGTACTATCACCTATTAACATTATATCATGTCCATCTGAAGTCTTAATTTACTAACAACCCTCAAAGTACACAGGAAAGCCATTGCACTCTCTGCTTGTCTGTGTATGCTCAACAGTGCTGCACATAATCTGGTCCTTCATGTCCCAGAAACATCTTCTTCTTTCTTTACTATACCCTGAAACATGTTTTTAGTCTTTATTATACAATGGGTACCCATTGTATGAAAATTGCTGGGTTTACACCTAGACTCTTCTTAATATTAAAATTTTAATTGGTACAAATTCCAATAAAAGGGCAGTTCCATTTTGTAGCTCCTGCCTCTTCAGTGGAAACAAGAAAATTGAACCTGTAAATGGCAAATAGAGAGGAAGATTATTATTGGGCAGTTCTCAAAATGTAATTTCTACTAATGAAGATATGCTTTCCACAGGGAAGATTCCCATGTAGCAAAAAAAAAAAAAAAAAAAAAAAAAAAAAGAAAGAAAAAATCTCTTTTCTTTCCTTTTATGCTCTTCTTTACTCTGTAAGGACTAGGACTAGGGGTAGGGGAAGAGAAAGAAAAATGCACTAAGACGTATAGAATGTGTGCTGCTTCCAGATCAGTGGCTCAGAGGCCTTTAAGTTACAGCTAGAGGCTTCATGACATTTCACATCCAAATTTATAGTTTTCCAACTTACAAACATTTTGCATTGTATATATGCAGAATCTGCAGACTACCTAGGGATTCAAAAGCCATTTTAAGTTTAAATCCTGATAGTCCCCACAAAGCACCACAATGTTGTTTGCAAGAGTGAAAACAAAAGCAAAGACATTGCAGTAAAAGTGTCCATATGTTGCACAGAGCATAGATTCCACATGATGCCTAGACCATTTATAAAATGCCTGTCTGCTCCTGTGTGTGCTTGGGGGTGGGGGTGAAGTTGGGGGTGCTGGATGAAGTTTCTAGATTCTGAGCCGATTGCATGGAGAAACTGTGTGGATTTAAGTTGACTGTGGATAAATAACATAGCAGTAACTTATGAAAAAAATAATCTTAAACAAAACCCAATTGTTTTACAGAATGAAGATATTTCTATTATTGTTAAGCTTCAAAACTGTGGGAATGGTCAGACAGGATCCTGCTTAAACAGTGTTATTCTTCTCTGTAATTCTGTAAGTATTTGCCTTTCTAAGGTTTAGCCAGAGTAAAATAGGATCAATGGTTTCACAAACTAAAATCTGGAGAGGCCTGGGGATCTGAGCCCCAATGTCAAGGTCCTTGGAGCAGCTAGGCATAACTACATTTGCCTATAACCTCAGGCCCCTGGGTCAAAGGAAGAAGAACCAATGAGGCTTGCTACCCATCTATCCCAGTCAAAACTCAGTGAGATCCAGGTTCAACAAGAGACCCTGTTTCATTTGGATAAGTCAAGAGTGATAGAGCAAGAAAGCCAATGCCCTACTCAGGCTTCTCATGCAAAGTGCATAGGCACACGCATCCCCATAGGCACACACATGAAAATTAAATGGTTTTTCTTTTTTTAGGAGGGACTGGAGAGATGGCTCAGCTGATCTTTGTTCTGGGGCTAATCTCTAGTGTTTATGTATGAAGAAAAAGAGGGTTCATCCTACCTGCATTGTCAATAATTGCAAAGCAGGATAGGGAAAAGGCAGAGTCGAGCCTGGGGCCTTGCTGACTAGCCACTCTTAACAAATTGGCAAGTTCCAGATTCAGTTATGGCAACTCAGGAAGACGCGTGGTACAACTATGTGCTCTCCCCAGTCACCCTCCCCTGCACACATACACACAAGCATGTACCACCACACACTCATGCACACACACACACACACACACACACACACACACACACACACACACACACACACTCAAGAACACATGCCCATACTCATGCGCATGCAAGGAGTCTAAATTTTGAAGAATGACTTTGCTATGTATATTGAATGGCTGATTAAGGCTCCAGAAAAAACAATTTCTAGAATAGTTGGAAAGAGCCAAGTTCCTGAAGTATAACCATAATAAGCATAAATTACACAGTTGTATGGGAATGGCAGGAGGGCCATGGATGTTCAGATCATATTCACAGGACTTTTAAGGGCTGTGCTACAGACTGGGTGCTGGTGCTTACAAGTGGCTACCATCTTGGTTAACCCTTCCTTGTCTGTAAATTGGAGACAAAGGGTTCCTTTCCAGGCTTGATATAGGAAGCATGAATCATAATGTAAGAAAGGCTTTATCGCTATTTATAAATAAATCCTACTGAATTCAATAAGTTTTAATAGTATAAAATTCAGCTTCATGTAGCACATTAGAGCTATTCTGCGCTATAGAAGTCTTTTATGTATTAGTGTGTTTCAGGTAATAGATTTGTATTCAATCATGATGGAACAGTCACAAAGGATGGAGTTTCAATTAAATATCCTCACTATTCAGGTAAGGTTAACAACAACATTTAGAAAACACATATAATGTGCATTTATTTACTCAATTTCTAAAGCTGACATGCTAATTTTATGGCTCTAATTATTCGACAGATAATGTACAGATCTCAAATACATCTTCTTTGTACATCCAAGCAGAAGTATATTCTAAAGTTATGATGCAAATACAAATTGCTCCCGTGATGCAGTTGTATGTCTTCATGGCTCCTAATACATTCAATGACACTGTAGGTAAGTCCTCCAAATAATTTTATTTCCAAGGATCCAACATCATTCATGTAATGTATGAACTATTATAAAAATATCACTAACACTCTAAGAGACTTTTGCTGGACCTTTCAGCCAAAATTAATAATCCACCTTGAGGTCACTTAAGACTTAGGTCTGACATTCTTCTATGTCCTCAGCCTGTTTACTTAACCTGCATTTAAGAGAAAAGCATAGCAATCAACATTTGTTCATCATAGACTCAATGCCCAAGGATGATTCAAGAATTGATGTCGTCAATTTTTTGCAATTAAGACTTTTATTTGGGGGCTAGGGAAATGGCTTAGTGGTTTAGGACACTTGTTGCTCTTGCCAAGGACCCAGGTTCAATTCCCAGCACCTACATGCTCCCTCACAAGTGTCAGTAACTCCACTTCCAGAGCATTTGATGCTCTTTCTTCCAACTCCACCAGTACCAGGCATTCCTGTGGCGTACTTACATACATGCAGGCAATATACTCATGCATATGAAACTAAAGATAAATCTAAAAATATTTAATGAATTTCATTTAGTTGATATTTGGAAAATATGTTTTATATGTCCTTTTACTAATAGCATGTATGGTAAGACCGTGGCATGTAGTTGAATAAATTTTGATTTATACAGAATAAGCAACTTAAACATTTTTATTTCAAGGACAAATGACATTAATATTTGCCTTTAGACTACTCCACATGCTCGTTTATTTTACTGAAGTTCCTCATCATAAAAGTAAGCTCTTCTATATAATCATATATGTTGAACAGATAAATTACAAGTCCCACAAAAGGATTAAATGCACACATGATATAAACTTCATGATACACTTTTTATTTGAAAGGTAATGTATTTATATGTAGACAAAAAGTTCTACTTATGGACATACCCTTGTGGGAATTCATTTCTCTAAAGTTACCATGACAAACAAATAACATTTATGGTACATTGGTTTCTTTGTTCTGAGAAATAACAGTGAGCGAAGCCTGAGGTGTCATAAGGTTTCACTCAATGTGTGCTAATGGTAACCTAACACATTTCAAGTATTTCTTGTAGCATTTTCAGTCGAGCAGCCATAAGACCGAGTAGGTGAAAACACTAACCTTTGTTCTAACAATAATGTCATGCAGGTCTTTGTGGTTCCTACAACAACAAGGCAGAAGATGATTTCATGTCAAGCCAGAAAATTCTGGAGAGCTCAGCTCAGGCATTTGCTAAATCCTGGGAGATGACTCCTTGCCCTGATGGAAGTCCTTCTTCCTGTGTCAGCATCGAAACAGGTGATAGTCACTGAGAGTGAAACTGTGTTGTTAAAGTGTGCTTAGTGCTTGCAGAAGTATGCTGATAATCAGTGCAACACCTCTGATCCCCTTGCCTCTAGCTAGCATTTATTATACCCATCCAGATTTAGAAGAAACAGAGAAATAGCCTGGTTTGAGTGTGTGCTTAGCCAATGCATTTTCACTGGTGACTCATCTCTGTTTTCTTCTACTCTACCCTCTCTTTCTTACACAATTACAGAATATTAGGGTTATATAGAAGGGTAAGAAATTATTCAATTTATTCATTTTCCTTCCTCTATTTTAATGGTGAAAATGATCATTGGATTTTATTGATGCCTGTCCAAATTGCATAGACACATGGTGGATAATACCAAGCCCAGCACAGTTCTTACTACAACGTGACACATGCGTCACCCCTGCTTTATCCTATACAGGCTTTCACTAATACCGGTGTTGTTTATTCCTATATAAGCTCACAGAGAACATGATGAGGTCATCATCTACTTTAATATGGTTATAGATGATGGAGGGGAGAGGCCGTGAACTTCCATGGGGTCACAGATGATGCTACAATCCAAGCACTTGGAAACCAGTCACACTGAGGGTCCTCCTGTGCTTGTGGTAGTTTCCACGAGTGTTTCATGTGAATCTTTTTGTAAATAAGCAAGATTACAATTTGTTAGTGTGTTAACCAGATGTATCCAAATGATTATATATATTTATATATAATTGAATATGTATAACATTATATATAACATAATCATTTATTATGGTAACATAATTACATATTATACAGTTATAACATAATCATATAAGTTATATATGATTTTATATAAGTATATATATAATTATATAAAATATATCCTATAGACTATATTATAGTTATATATAATTATATACTTACGTATATATATTTGAAACAAAGCTTGATCATTTTGTATTATTTTAAATTACTAAGGCAGTCTCAAATGGATATACTGTCTACTAATTTTGAATTGAAAACTAGTTGATAAAAAAATTATAATTTCTGTTTGTCACATTATTTAGTTTGAAGTTATTGCCATGGGAGAACTATGAGATTACACGAAAGAGTGAATTTCTTGTAAGGAACATTAATTTATGTTCAGCAGAAAAGAGGCCAGCATTTTGTAGTAGTATATAAAATAAATCTGATTGCAGCGCATTATATTTGAATTACTAACAACACAATTCAGCTGAACTTTGAGAAGATATTATTAATAGTAATAGTTTCTGGAAAAGTGTAGTGACAGTTTTTGCTGATTTGTCAGAATATTAGTCCTAGTTGCTTTCTGTATCCTTCATGAGTTCAGACTCCCTTGTGCTTTAAATCATTATGGAAGGATTTTGCTATCACCTCTTTTTTATGGATTTTTTTGTGTGAACTTAATGTGAGGGTAGATGTTTGTAAATAAACAAATATTAGTTAAGCACTTTTCAAAAACTAAAATAAGTGCATTTGGTTTATTGATCCTGGACATGCTACATCATGTGACATAAGTATTACACAGAAAAAGTGCAAGTGAGCAGTTTCAGTTAGACAGAGACACTTAAGACATCATGCACTTCGCTTATTTTCATTTTTATGTAGAAACTGTACCTCAGAGAAATGTTACCTGAATTAATAGACCGTTTCAGGAGTAATGAAGGTTTTACCTTTGAGTGTGCTCTGTTTGTGGTATGTTATTTTAAACACAGTGGTATTGATCCATCACAGCAAACTACTTTGTAAGTAAAACTTTGCATGGAAGAACTTTTTGAAATATATACAGCTTTCCTAAGAACAAACAAACAAACAAAACAAAAACAAAGAAACAAAAAACCCAAATAATCAAAACACCAACTTTGATGTTGCCCGAGGTTAACTTTGGCTGCTTTCACTTCCTTCCAGAGAAATTTGCTGAAAGCAACTGTGGGATTCTTCTTGATTCAAGTGGGCCTTTTGCTGCCTGTCATCAAATTGTGAACCCCAAATTCTACTATGAGGTATGTGATGGTCTAGAACTAACAGATTTGAATAGAAACATTTTGGTGATTTTGACAAAGACATTCACATCTTAATCATTTTCAAATCACTGGTATTGTCAATAGATTAAAGTATATGCTTAAAATTAGCATTAGTCTAGTAATTTACTTAAGATTAGATAAGATAACTTTATTAGTATAATATTGGAAAATAATCTCAAATTATATAAAGCTTGAACACGTTTTTCTTTTATTTTTTCCCTAGTGGAATTAGCTATTTGAATACTTTCAAACATTTTTATAATGTCTCCAAGTACAATTGGGCTCTGGGGGCAGGAATGCCTGGCTACATATTAAGGTGCTACACTGAGGTTGCCTGTTCTTCTGATTAACTTTCAAATAAATATACATATTTGTTTCTTATTTCAAAGGAATGCAAAAAGTACACATGTTCCTGTGAAAACAGCAAAGATTGCTTGTGTACAGTTTTAGGGAACTATGTGAAAGCATGTGCGGAGAAGGAAACATACCTGGAGGGCTGGAGAGATGGACTGTGTGGTGAGTAGGGGACTGAGTGATGTGGCCCCTTTGCTTCCTTCTCAGCTGCCTGCATGCACCTGTTCTGGGGTGGGGGGACACAGGCATTCACAAACTTGCACCTAATTCTTTCAAAGATTATTTTCTGTTTTTTTTTTTTCTTCAGATCATTGGCAAATCTTTGATTTCAGCATTTGGATTCATTCCTTGATTTAACATATTTATATTTTTATGATGATAGGTATTCATAGGGATATGTTCAGTTACTATATACTGAAATTTTAATAATTTTTCATATGTGAATTAGGAACTCAAATATTATGGTTAAATATTTATCATACTTTTTGAATATGACTCTATAAAGATTTACCCGGAGAACAAATTATCAACAACCAAAAAAAAAAAAAAAAAAAATCTCCAAAAGGTCACATGGAAGCTGATGCTCAATTACCAGCACTTGGAAGGCTGAGGCAGGAGGATTGCTGTGAGTTTAAGGACAGCCTAGGCTATGTAGTGTGTTGTAGGTCAACCTGGGCTACATAGCAAAATCCTGTCTCACAAAACTGGAAAAAAAACAAAAAACAAAAACAAAGCCTGCAGACTCGTAGATGTCTAAGCCCTTCAGCTCACTCAGCACTTCCTACTCCATGTCCAAGGAGCAGTAGGGCCTGTCACATCTTCCCTGGGGTCTCCTCACAGCTTAACTCTCTTCTGCCATCAATTTAGCACAGGGCAGTAGCCTTTATTTCCCATCTCGTCTAGTTATAGTGACTTTCTTTGGTATTTCCCTTCTGTTCCTTCTAATCGATAGTCTATGGTAGAAATCAGATAATCTTTGAAGTAAAAATCACATAATGCTGGATTGCCTAAAACACATCAGTTGTTTCTCCTGGTCTAAAGGGTCCTATAAATAAAGACAATCCTCCTGGACTTAGAGCTTCCAACTGTTGGTGTGCTCTTTGTGAGAATGATTCTGCCTCCAGGGTTAGGCTGATGGCCTGATATAGAGTAACCCTTCCCTGGGCTTCAGTTCCCTTTTTGCTTGCCCCAGTAATTGTCTTCCCACAGCACAGATCCCAGCTGTGCATGGAGACAGTACGCATCTTGTGTTTTATGGCAAATGGCACAGTTGTCCTTCCAACAGGAACATAAGCCACACAGGAGCAGTGTGTATTGCCCAGCCTGCCTGTGGGCTTTGTCTGAGACATTGACTGAGAATCAGGCCAATGAGCAAATATTTTTTTTCCTAATTCATATCTATATTATGAATGAGCCATTATGTTCTCTATAAACACCAGTGTGAAGGAAGTTCTCTTCCTTAGGGTGCTCATAGTAACTACTGTTCTTGTCTCTTCTCCACAGAGGTGTCTTGTTCAAGTGGCCTTGTGTTTAACTACAAAGTGAAAACCTGCAACAGTTCTTGCCGATCTCTGTCAGAACGAGATAGAAGCTGTGATGTAAAAGGCATTCCAGTTGATGGATGCACTTGCCCTGATGGAATGTACCAGAACAGTGAAGGAAACTGTGTTCAGAAATCCGAGTGTGACTGCTATGTTAATGATGAGATTGTGCAACCAGGCAAATCCATATTTATTGATGACAATAAATGGTATGTGGTAGATGATACAGACACTCATTATGACACCCCACAGCAGATTACAGACGTGTCTGTTATGACAATGACAAGGAAATGTGTTTTCTTCAGATAAAGTCACTTTCCAGTATGAAGTCTCCCTCAGATCTATCATATTTTTCACTTTTCATTTATTACTGAGGCTGGTTGGTGCTTTTTCTATTCTCAAGGGCCCAGTGCCCCATAATGGACATACAGGGTTTGCCTTACTCTTGTTTAAATATCAGGAGAAACGTGTTCTGGCAGCTTTTATAAACAGGTGATGCAAAATGATTTTACACTCAGATAGTGACTACTGTCTTGGTATGTAGCGTTCCGTAAATCTTGTTAAGTGTCTATGTCTAAGGCTTGTACTGATTGCTAGAGTTAAAAAAGAAAGTCGTCATTTGCACTGTACACACAAACCAAGCAAGGTGTTTGCAACTATGAAGTAGCAGGCAAAGTCTGAGGAGGTGAGAAAACTTGCCAGAGGAGGCTGGAATTTGAACTCTCTTAAGAACTGATTGTTGTTACTGAGAAAACCCATGTGTGGTGAATGATTTCTGTGAGTAGAATGAGAAAGCAAATGCTTAAAAAATATTGTGCATGGGGGATATTCTGTAAGATTATGCTAGAAACACAGGGAGAGACCAGGCTGTGGCTTAGATTCCATGTTCACAAACATCTAGTTAGGATCTGATGATAAGTTTTCTTCCTTCTGTAGTTGCATAATCAAATGATTATGAACCCTAGGCTGGTTGTCCACAGCTATGGTATCTCTCAGTGTGAGTGATCCAGAACATCACCAAATCTTGCCAACACTACCGAGCTAGCTAACATTTCTTCCCTTTACTTTGACTCCCTCTGTGTCTGTATCACATTCCCCATTCTGTGATCAGAATGTGTAAGGTAAAGCCAACTATTGGTTTGGCTCCTAGTCTTCTTAGCGAAATGACTGACAGTTGCCAAAAGAACAGAAAGACGCCTGCAAGCCGTTTAAGGCTGTGCAAGATCTGGCCCAACATATTTCTGTTACTTTCCCCACTGTATGTCATCTTTCTTGCATCCATAGGAGATTTGTTGGAGCCTTTGAAACACGCATCAGTTTTTGATATTCTCAACTAGATTAGAGCCTGTAGCTAAATTTCCCGTGAAGTTCTCAGACGTCCATAGAACTTGCAAATTCTTACAATACTCACAAGGCTATATCTTATACTTTGGCAAATATTAAACATATTCCTGTAACTGAGTCACATTGTTTAGTTATCGTTAAACATTAATTTTTAAAAGAGACAAAATGTCTGTTTTTATTCCCAGTGTCTGTCAGGATGGTGTGCTTCTTTGCCAAACTCCCCTTGATTTAACCCTACGTAAGTAGTTTTATCGCTGCTGTTGTAGTTTGTAGATTGTTTGTTTGATTTCACACCCCTGCAGTCATTTCTTTTTCCCGATACTCTTCTTTTCTCACCTCTCCTCCTCCTATATTTTATCTATCTGTCTGTCTGTCTGTCTATCTATCTATCTATCTATCTATCTATCTACCTATCTCTCATCATGTCTCTCCCTATCTCTATCTTTATCACTCTATCTTTCTATCTCCATCTCATTTCTCTATATCTCTCTCACTATGTTTCCTTTTCTCTCCATCTTTCTATCTCTATCTCTCTAGCTCAATCTCTATCTCTCTCAGTCTCTACTTCTCCCTCTATCTCATCTATTTCTTTTTCTTTCTTTTTTGGTTTGTTTTTCGAGACAGGGTTTCTCTGTGTAGCCTTGGCCATCCTGGACTCACTTTGTAGACCAGGCTGGCCTTGAACTCACAGCGATCCGCCTGCCTCTGCCTCCCGAGTGCTGGGATTAAAGGCGTGCGCCACCACGCCTGGCTATCTCATCTATTTCTATCTCTGTCTTTGTCACTCTATCTCTGTCTTTGTCACTATATCTCTATCTCTGTCTCTGTCTCTATTTATACTGTCTTGTCAAATTCTCACCGAACACCCCAGGCTGGCTCTGAAAGGACAACAGTCCTTCTACCTCAATATCCTAAGTGCTGGAGTTACAGGCATGCGTCATAACTCCCACTTCTTACCTACATGTTAAAAGAAATGCACAAAAACATATCAGGATCCCTTGATTAACATGTACATGTTTTATCTTGCAGAAAACTGTTCCAGAGGGGCTGAGTATGTAGACTGCAAAGATCCCAAGGCACAGAGAAGGACTGAAAGAACATGCAGCACCAGGAACATACCTGATTTTGAAGTGAGTAAAAATATCAGAGTGGAGTCTTCTAAAACTTTAAAATTTTCCGGGTAGAGAGAAGCTACAATTTATAAGGAATATAATGAGACAATTCGTGTGCACACATGATCTGTTTTTCCTGTCGAATGTGGGTTCCAGATGTACAGTGGCTATGCGGATGCATTTGACTTGATGACCACGATGTGACATGATAACAGAAATGTTTATTCCGTATGTCTTCTTGTAGAGTGACTTGCCTTGCAAACGGGGATGCTACTGTCCAGTAGGAATGGTCCGCAACTCCAAAGGGATCTGTATACATCCTGATGACTGTCCCTGCTCTTTTGGTGACAGAGAATATGAACAAGGAAGTGTTACATCCGTTGGCTGCAATGAGTGGTGTGTAATAAAGGATTCACGGTTTATTATTTTGGATACTTAGAAGTGGACAGTTTGTTGTTATTTTTCATGGGAATAAGAAGTCATATGTAGGGTTGTTTGAAATAACAATGACTGACTTAAGTTAGCAAAAGGTACTTTTTTTTTTTTTTTTTTGCCAAATAAACTTTGTGTAATATCGTACGTCAATGTAATGAAGATAGCTACATCATTTAAAGCAAAAAAACATTTTATAATTCTTTACAAATCAATAAAATATATGAATCGGGGCAAAATAGTTATCACTCTTCATTTCTTTCTTTTAGCACTTGCATCAAAGGGTCTTGGAACTGTACCCAAAATGAGTGTCAAACAACTTGCCACATCTATGGCGAAGGGCATGTTAGAACCTTTGATGGAGAAAGCTACAGCTTTGATGGGCTCTGCCAGTATACGTTCCTTGAGGTAATTATGTGTATGTTTTATAAGTTTTTATGTTCTTCATAATAATTTGTTATATGCTCAGGAGTACAGGGGAATTTTATTTTCAAAATAAGAATTTTTTTTATAGTTCTTGATATGTTTCTATAACAGGGAGTATTTTCCCATGTGATGCTGGCTCTGGCAGCTTTGCCGACTTCTGGCTTGGCTCCATTAGATATATGGCTGTGGGCATGCTCCTTAACATCTCAGTGCCTAGGATTCTGTATCTATAAAATGTACATGGAAATGGCCCCTACTTGAAGCCAACTGGAAACACATATCGTAGCCCCTACTGAGTGCTTAGTGAATGTTTGATTTTATTATTCTAGCTGTAGCAGTAGCAATAGTGACTACAATTTTGCATGTTATTCTTTGCCAAGCAAATTGAGATAATTTATTGTTGCTAAATTACTGCAACACTAGAAGACTATTATTGATCCTATATTGCAGGTAGAAAAGGGGAGGTTCATGTAGATTACGCAGATTAAACTGATAATTAGAGAATGTTCTAGTCAAAGAATGAAATGACTGGTTTCAGAATTTATGCTTTTTAGAGGCAATTTAGCTCCTTCCTAGGTGTCACCTAATGGATAAAGTTTGGATTGTGTTTTTATTTGCTGATTAGTTATGATTGACTATCATATCTCATATAAATTACTGAAGAAAAAGAACCACCTTTAGCTATGTGTAGAACCCAAGAGCAAGCCAATGATTTATGTATATGATTTAAATACTTCTTCATCTGTAGTAAAGTCTGGGCTTGCATGGGAGCAATAGAATTAATTGGCTTTGCCTCAAAACAGGCCAATCAGAGTGGACTCTTCAGGCTGCCTCACCACAAGAACAGCCAAGCTAACTACTACATTCAGGAATTCTTTATAACAGTGTATCATGTGTTGAATTTAAGGAATAATAATACGTCAGTGTTGAGGTTGAGTTGTAGATGTTGCAGTTGAGATCTATGTCAGTGACATTAATAAAATATTATAACTTATGTTTAACAGGACTATTGTGGCCAAGAAAATGGCACCTTCCGTATCTTAACCGAGAGCGTCCCTTGCTGTGAGAATGGGCTTACCTGCTCCAGAAAAGTCATAGTGGCTTTTCAGGTATTTTTCCTATTTTCGAATAGGACTCCTCTTCTCTTGGCTTTCCTTTAAGATTATGAACTTTGTAATATCTTCCTTTTAATTTACAGGATCAGAATATCATCTTACAAGATGGTAAAGTGACAGCAGTTCAAACTGCCGAAAGCACGGATTGTAAGCACAATGGGACCTTGTACTCCATCCACACTGTAGGTCTCTACCTGATTGTGAAATTTCTGAATGGAATCACCCTGATCTGGGACAAAAACACAAAAGTATCTGCTATTATGGACCCAAGCTGGCATGTATGTATATCTCTCATGAGCTGAGGGAACTGGAATTTAAAAGCATGTCTTCATAGCTGAGTGGGGTGCAGATAGGGTCTGCAATGATCCTAGCATTTCTCCTTAGTTATCATTAAATATAACCAAATGACCAATCTGGTAGCAATGTGAGTGCAGTCAGTTGGAGTGTTCTAGTCAAACTCCCTCTGCTTTCTTGAGGTTATTATGTGATATGATTTAAAAATAACTATATGCTTTGAATTAAGTACATTCCTTGCTGTAAATATTCTGAGAATGGGTATGTGCATGCATAATTAATTAAAATTACATATATAATGAGTTTCATTCTTAAAAAAACATTTATTATGGTCAGGTGTGGTATACATTCCTTTAATCCCAGCACTCAAGAGGAAGAGGCAGGTGAGTCTCTGTGAGTTTGAGGCTACCCTGGTCTAGATAGTAAGTTCCAGTGAGTCTCTGTGAGTTTGAGGCTACCCTGGTCTAGATAGTAAGTTCCAGGACATGCAGGGTTTTGGTATAGAAACCCCCCAGATCTATTTATTTTGTGTGATGCTAGATCATTTTATTATATTGGATGCCTTGAATAAAATGGGAGCATTTTGCTCACAAAATCTGATTCTCCTGAAAATTTAAATTCAATATGAAACAGCATTTATGATTGCGATGTTGACGTCTTTCTGTCTACCATCTATCTATCTACCTATCTACCTATCTATCCAGCTATTCTCTGTCTACTACCTACCTACTTTATACATCTATATTTTCAACTTTTGAATAGGTACAGCAGATTCTCTCACTTGTTATTTTCATACAGGTTTATATAAGGTCATTTTCATGCAAGTACGTAACGTGTTTGAACGCAGTCTCCCCTATATCCCCTTACCCTCCCTCTCCTCATCTCTCCTAACTCTCTTTATTCAGCGATGTCTACCAGATAGCTTCACCTGCACTTTCACACATCAGTAAATGTAATATTTCATATCACTGACATCTAGAATCTACAACTGAAAGAGAGCACGTGGCATCTGTCTTTCTGAGACTGACTTAGTTCTCAGTGCTGATTCACTTGTGTCAACTTGATGCAGACTAGAGTTGCCTTGGAACAAAGAACTGCAGCTGAGGGGCTGCCTCCCTCAGACTGGCCTCTGGTGTGTCTGTGGAGCATTTTCCTAATTGCTACTATTAATATGAGGACCCAACATGCTGTGGGACTGCCATCCCTGGGCAGCTGGGCCTGAGCTAAATATGCAAAGCCACTAAGCAAGTCAGAGGAAGCAAGCAAGGATGTAGTATTCCTCTGTGGCCTCTAGGTTCCTGCTTTGAGTTTCTACCTTGGCCTCCCTCAGTGATGGGTTGTAACCTGTGTGATAAACAAATGCTTTCTGCTTCAAGTTGGTTTTGATCAATGTTTATCACAGATTAACCTGTGGTGGTAACTCAGTCTTCAGTTGCATTGGTTTTCTAGTAAAGGCAGTTATTTGTTTCTTTGAATGATTTAGCATTTTCATTGTGTACATGAAGCACATTTCCTTAATCCATTCCTCTGCTAGAACCCACGTTGACTCTATTACTTAGCTGTTGTGAATGATGTTCCAATAAACTCTGATGTGAAAATATCTCTGAATAGCTGGGTCACGTGGCAGGGCTAGACTTACTTTTTGTTGGCAGATCTCCAAGCTAACTTCCATAGTGTCTGCTGTAGTTTACATTACAGCAGCAGGTGTGCGCTGCCCCTCTCAAAACACATTCTTTAGCATTTGCTGCCACTTGTCATCTTGATGAGCACTGTTTTGACAGGGGGCGAGACTGATCTCAGAATAGTTCTGATTTGCATTTCTTTGATGGCTAGTATATCAGTTGCCAGAGGTAGCTTTTCAGTTTTGCCAGCACCATTTGTCAAAGAGACAGCTGGCAACTGCACAGCAGCTGTGTAGCTTCATTTCTGAGTCCTCTCTTCCCTTCCATTGATTCACATATCTGTTGTTCTGCCAGGGCCATGTTTGTTTTTATTGATACGATTCTGTCACAACTTGAAATCAGATACAGTGACTCCCCCCCCCCCCCCCCTCCACCAAGAATTATGCTCTCTTCCCCACCCCCTTAGGATTTTTTTTGACAACCCAGGGTGTCCTGTGCTTCCACATGAGTATTATGACAGGGTTTTGTATTTATTGTAAGAATGCTATTTAAATGTTTATTAGGATTACGTTGGATCGGCAGATTGCTTTTGGTAGGACGGCCATTTTCATTTTGTTGTTTCTTCCAATCCACAAGCACGGGAAACCCTTTCATTGTGTAGACTCTCACATTCTTCTGTGTTTCTAAGTCTTAGTTGCAGAAGTTCTTTTATTTGTTCGCTTAGGTTTTATTCCATCTTTTTATTTATTTTTTTCTTAAACTTCCTTCTCAGAATGTTAGGCAGTGTGCTGGCTGGTTTTATGTCAACTTGACACAAGCTAGAGTTAACAGAGAAGAGGAAGCCTCAATTGACAAATTCCTCCATAAGATCAGGCTGTGCACAAGCTCAGAGGAGGAGGGGAGAAGGGCTCAGCCCTTTGAGCTGGTTGTCCTGAGCTCTATGAGCACACTGAGCAAGCCATGAGGAGAAAGCCTGTAAGAAACACTCTTCCATGGCTTCCGCATCAGCTTCTGCATCCAGGTTCCTGCCCTGTTCCAGTTAGTGTCCTGACATCTTTTTTTTTTTTTTAA
This sequence comes from Acomys russatus, assembly GCF_903995435.1. Classification (NCBI taxonomy): domain Eukaryota; kingdom Metazoa; phylum Chordata; class Mammalia; order Rodentia; family Muridae; genus Acomys; species Acomys russatus. Next base: position 53,939,683 of record NC_067153.1, read on the forward strand.
TTTATTCTTGTTACATCTCAATGTTTATCCCATCCCTTGTATCCTCCCATTCTTCCCTCCCCCGCCCCATTTTTCCATTATTCCCCTCCCCTATGACTGTTCCTGAGGGGGATTACCTCCCCCTGTATATGCTCATAGGGTATCAAGTCTCTTCTTGGCAACCTGCTGTCCTTCCTCTGAGTGCCACCAGGTCTCCCCCTCCAGGGGACATGGTCAAATGTGAGGCACCAGAGTACGTGAGAAAGTCATATCCCACTAATAAAGAGTGGTGTGGGAGTATAAGCCAAACAAACTCTTTCTTCCCTATCTTGCTTGTAGTCCTGATGTTTCATCACAGTAATAGAAACCCTTATTAGGACCTTTAGTATATAGGACGACTTCTGATTCTTCTTCACATTAGTTGTGCATTTTGCTACACTGTTGGAGGTGTTTATCAGTTTTTTGGTCAGTCTTTATGTACAGAATCATTTCATCTACAGGTGAAACATCATTGACTTCTTTCTTTACTATTTATGTCCTTTCAATTTTCTTCACTTTCTCTTACTGCTCTAGCTGAGGCTTCAAGTACTATATGAAATAAGAATGGGGAAAATGCGCACACTTGTTTTGCTCCTGACAACAGTGAAAAATGCATCCAGTTTCCCTCACTTATTGGAATGGTTGTAGGATATATATTATTTTGGGTTCCATATAGATATAGTTTGTTATTTGGGGATAAATTTCTTCTACTCTTAGTCTTCTCAGGGCTGCTATCATAAAGGGATGTTGGGTTTTTTTCAAAAGCCTTTTCTCCATAGAGCTGATCATGTGAGTTGTCCTTGTGTCCATAATTTAATGTATTATGTTTACCATATATTTTGTTTATATTTTAATATCCTATGTTTAATAATATATTATGTAAAATATATTTATTGACTTGAATATCTTGAACATATTGCTTTATTTCTGCATCTCTAGAATGAGAGTGACTTGATCCTGCTTGTGATTTTGTACTGAGATATTTTTTTTCCCTATTGATCAACACAGAACAAAGTCTGTGGTCTTTGTGGAAATAACAATGGTGACCTTAAGGACGACTTCACAACAAGGCACTCTTCGATAGCTGCAGGAGCATTGGAATTTGGAAACAGTTGGAAAACAAGTCAGGAATGTTCAGATACAGTAACTCAAAACTACCCGTGTGACTCAAACCCATACTGCAAAGCCTGGGCTGAGAAGAAGTGTGAGATCATCAGGGATAACACCTTCAGAGACTGCCACAGCAAGGTAGCACCACTCTGAGCACCATTGCTTGCAAGGGTCCTTCCCAGACACCCAGACACTCATGTGTCATGCTCTGTCTAGGTGGACCCCACTACTTACTACGATGCATGTATTGAAGAAGCCTGTGCGTGTGACATGGAGGGAAAGTACCTCGGCTTCTGTACTGCCGTGGCAATGTATGCAGAGGCGTGCAATGCAGCTGGAGTCTGTGTCTCGTGGAGAAAGCCAAACCTTTGCCGTAAGTGAACTCTGGATGTTAACGGCTTCCCAAAAGTTGTAGATAGACAGAGTTGTTTCCGTAAAGAATTGTTCTTCCCCTCAGATTTTCTATTAAGCACATTTCTTACATCTAGAGAAGGTTGAGAACATCTTAATATATTTGTTTATGATAGTGAAAATATCCAACTGAAAATAACACAAGGAATTACATTTCTGTTTAATTTCAGTTAGAAAAAAATCCTTTTGCGCATAGAGAAACTGTATCAAATACTGATGGGAAGTGCACCTCTCTCCCACTAGATGAATGATGAGTTTGGTTCAGCCTCTTGTACTGCTCTTGCTTGAAAATCCTCACATATATTGTTTCCTTGACATAGAGCCTTACAGAAAATGCATGTGAATATGAAATGAATCTCTACACATAGAGCCACATACTGTAATAGAAATCAGTCAGCTGTTTCCCCTGTAAGCAAGGCATGATGGGAGATGTTCCAAATAAATTAGAAGCATCGACAGAATAAACACTGCATTCCACTTACAAGGTTTAGTGACATAGCAGCCTTTTCAATTACTTTATTTGAACACTACTACATAGCAAAAGAGCTTAGTTTTCTCAAAGCCTTTGTGAGATAGTGTTTTTACTGTACACCAGGCTGCTGCAGAACTCACTATGTAGCTCAGGCTGGCTTTAGTCTTCTAGCAATTCTCCTGGCCAAGCTTCTTCAGTGATTAGATTATAAGAGTGAGCCACTGTCATGCCCATCAGTTTTGTTTTTCACAGGAGTAGCCCAAGACCATCACAGAACACAGATATTTACCTTACAATCCTTATCAGTAGCAAAATTAAAGCTATGAAGTTTCGACCAAAAACAGTCTTATGGTTGGGGGGACACCACAAGATGAGAAACTATATTAAAGGGTCACAGCATCAGGAAGGCTGAGAACCACTGGTTTGGGTGATGGGTTGAAATATCTCCAAATGAGATGCAAAGGGAAAAGAGGTTGCTAAGGCTATAAGCTCTGTGTGTGTGTGTGTGTGTGTGTGTGTGTGTGTTCTGTTGGCCTGTAGAACAATTTACATAAAGCCACAGATGCTTGATGAGGTTGAATGACTCATATTTAGGTCAATAATTGGTGTCATCTAGTATCCTTTTAAATAATTCTTAGAAATTGGAAGGTGGGACTTGCGATACTAGGAAAGAAAGTAATTTGCTGCAATTCGATCCTAGCTGTGTACTGCGACTACTACAACGCACCTGGAGAGTGCAGCTGGCACTATGAGCCTTGTGGTACAGTGACGGCCAAAACATGCAAAGATCATGTCATTGGCAAAAAGTTTTCCTCGCTTTTAGAAGGTAAGACGTGTTTGAAAGCTTGTGAAAATGACGCTGTCTTCAGAAGTAAAGAATATTAGTTTTTCTCAATTCAATGTCTGAGTCATTTTTATTTTAGCAGTAGTTTTATAGAACCTTTTATTTAGATGCAAATGTCCTTTCTTGGGAGGGAGATGGTGATGTGGCCCTGCTGTTGGCCTTTATTTTGTCATGTGATGATATGCATACATGAAAAAAAAAAAAAACAGCCTCAGAATGCCTCTCGCAAAAGAACAGAGTTTGAGGTGAGACTGAGCATCTCTGTGCCTCACTTGAACACACTTTATTCTTAGCATTGTATCTCCTAGAGAGAAAAGCATGGCAGGAAAAAGAATGACATAACTTTTCTAAAGCCACCTCTGTGACAAAGCCTAGTCACTGAGATATTTTATTGTGACCCCTGTGCCTTCTCTCTCTTGGGAAAATTAGGCATTTGGACATATCACCCACAGTCAAGAGACATACCTAACCAAAGCTTGCTTTACATGCACATCATTAGAGTAGCAAATCATTCAGGAAAACAAATAAATTTAAATATACTTAAAACAAGAATACACCTGAGAAGAAATCTTAAGGGCTGGAGAATTGGCTCAGAGGTTAACAGCACTGACTATTCTTCCAGAAGTCCTGAGTTCAATTCCCAGAAACCACATCGTGGCTCATAGCCATCCATAATGTGATCTGATGTTGTTTTCTGGCCTGCAGGTGTACATGCAGGCAGAGCATTGTATACATATTAAATCTTTAAAAACAAAAAGGACTGAGAAGAAAACTTAAGTTGACTATAGTTGTTACATTATATAAAATTATACCTTTGGTTGGTGCACCTGCGTCCCATTCTCACATTTCCATAAGAATGATGCTTTGCTGTCCTCCACCTCAGTTCACAGAATCATGGTAGTGACTTCTGATGGAGTAGGATGAGTTTTGAGAAACAGAGATGAACTGTGAGCTGTTGTCCTTGCAGGATGTTATGCCAAGTGTCCAGAAAACGCACCCTATCTGGACGAGAACACTATGAAATGTGTCCAGTTGTCCCAGTGCAGCTGTTTCTACAATGATGTCATCCCAGCAGGAGGAGTCATTGTAGATGACTGTGGAAGAACATGGTATGTCTTCTGCTATTTTCTTGTGAGCAGTTCCATCTTTGATAGTAGTTAACAACATGGTTTTGTGTGTGTGTGTGTGTGTGTGTGTGTTTTGTTTTGTTTTTAGTCATGAACCATGGCATGGTTTTTAAAATCTTTAAATCTTATAAGAAGATAGCAGAAAAAGTCATTATGTAGTTTAGGGCAAAGACTGTGACTCTACAGATGTTGATCATATTTGGCAGACTGTCGGATACATAGTCATGTTGATGAGACTCTACTAGGAAGACATGCTTATTAAGTAATGAAATTGAGGTTGACAGTTTAAAAAAGAACTTGGCTACTCGACTGTGAATCATTAAGTCATTCTGCAAACTCTGTGGGGAAATGAGCAGGAAGACAGGCTGTCGAGCACATAAGCAACTGAACTCAGTGTGCGCTGAGGGAGGCGATTAGTGCTCTTCTTGGTTCTGTTCTGTCTCGCGTTGACCACTTGACAATCTGTTGTCCTCAACTTGTGAAAAGCATGACACTGGGAGTCGAACTCAAACTCATTGTTTTCCTTCTCCAATTTTGCTTTCAGCTCTTGTACTGCTGGCGAGCTGGACTGCAATGGTGAGTAACGACTCCCTTTCCTCTGGCTGCTTTAGGAATCACAAGGTAAGGGACTCGGGATCCTTCGTAGACCACCAACAAGCCAGAAGCACATAGCCACACTTTCGACTGCCTGTCTGGGACTGGCATCATTCCAACCTGTGTGACTGTTCATAGAGGATCACTCTTTAAAACCAGGGCTACAAGGAATACTCATGACTATTTACTGCATGGATGCCTTGACATGGATTCTTGTGTTTTCTCTAATGCATGTGTACCCTGATATCTGATACTCATGTCTCCTCTACCACATGCAGGCCCTGGCATCTACTACTTGTGTGCCTGACACAATGGTACTCATGAGTGCCACCCCTACTGCATGCACGCCCTGACACCAGATTATTACATGCAGCTCCCCTACTACATGTAGTCTCTGACACCTGATACTCATGACTGTTTTCTCTACTGCATGCATGCCTTGACCTCTGTCTGTTTAGGGAATTAAAAGGTCGAAGAGCCACCAGCCAAGGCAGTTTAATAAAGGGATGGAGCAGAAACAGCACAGAAAGGATAAAAGTGGATTGATGGGCTCATGGGAAAGCATATGCTACAGATGCGTCCTAAGCTTGGGACGTGGCATAGTGATAAAGCGCTTGCACTGCCAAGGGCAGGGCAAAGTCCTAGGTTCAGTCTTGAGGACCTTGGCAAAGCAAACAGAAAACCTCAATGAGTTCCTATCAAAAGAACTCATGAACCAGTCTTCCTTAGTATTAACAACCTTAAGACATAAAAACAAAAGACCTATGCCTTCTAGATGACTTAAGACGTACTGTTCCGTCAACATTTTCAATTCCTGCCAATAACACTCATCTGCGTTTATTTCAGAAACTCCTCCTACAAATTCAACACCAACAGGTAAAGTTCCAATTCTGTTTCAAGTGTGGCCCTGATTTTTGTGTCAATAACTCTTATTTATAGTCTTATACCGCTTTGTGCCAGTAAAAATAGGTTGGCAAACTAGATGATATAAATATGAACTAAAAATGTTACTAGAAAATATCAGAATATTATTCCATCATATTTCTACAAAATTAAGTCAGGAAAGTGATTACAGCTTGCCGGAAATATTTCTTGCTACTTAGTTAAATATCATCACCCTGAGTTTGACATCTTTAGGTGATAATTAAATAAGTGGTAAAATGAAGTAAATGTGGGTGTCTTAATGATATAAATATTTGAAAATTATCATCTCACTTAGAGGTGCTTTGAAAATGGAAATAGTTCATTCCCTAGTCTTAAATCATATAATTACATTATTTTATAAAGGTGATTAATGTTCATGTAAGAGAATTCTTGGGCAAATATGCTTAACTTGTTTTTGAGAGTTGAGTTTACTGGCAGTTTGAACACTCTTGGGGTTACTATTAACACACTACTTCCTTGTGTGGAAGAGATTGGATTTTATTTCCTGCTGACCACTGTTTGGAGGTCACAAAAATCCAGAGGTTGGGGACCTTAGACTCTAGTGATAAAGTTCGAGGGCCTTGTCTATGTGCTGATGACACTGTAGATATGACTGCCCACATCCCTGAGGCCGAGGGATCACTTGTTCTCTGTGCAGTCCTTATAAAGTTCCTGAGAGGTCCAGCTAGCTGATATTTAATGTATTACAAACACTAGAATATACTAGAAAGGAATTAGTTATTTTTATGTCTATGCTATTTGTGGTGATTTACATATGAGTGTTTTGTCACTTCTACAGATAACAGAAATTATCTACAGATAGTTTCATAAATTTTAATTGTAGTTGAAGACAACCTACTTCTTGAATGAAATTCCCTAACAAATATCCCACATCTAACTTGTTTTCCTAAATACTGTGTTCCCAAACAGTTTCTGTGACCACAGCTACTTCCGGATTAAGCACCTCAACAGGTAAATACGCACAAAATGTTTCATATTATTATTTTTAGTTTATACATAGATAGCAAAGTGTATGTGAAGTTGAGGCATATGAGGCCTGCCTCCGATCTGCCAGTATTCGTTTATTCACTTCCTACATGTTCATGCTAAGCAGGGGGTTGAACTGTAGGTGAAGAGCACGGTCCCTATGGCATGAACAAACATCTTGCATGTTGTTGGCTAAGAGGCAGAAACGATGCTAGCAAATTCTGTGTTAAATTCTCACTTAGCTCCCATGAGTTAAGTTAAAGCCACGGCTAGTAGATTACAAAGATATGTTGAAATATGTAAAAGTCTGATAAATCAGCCTTATGTACATTTGGAGTGGGGGCACCTTATCTAGATGAATACATTTTAAGCTTTGTCCACCGATGTAATTTTAACCTACATTTTTCAAACCATTTGTCTCCTCTGCATAGCAGTGACACTAGTGCCCAGCAGCTCCAGCTCAGGTAAGTGTTTGTCAGCTGGGAACATCAGACCTATCTGTCTTTCCTTCCAAGGTTTGTGCCTTTACAGTGATGGTGTGCTTGGAAGTACAGGTGCTTCTGTCTTTGAAAAAAAAAATGTGATAGAATTTGTCTTCTGAAAAAAAATCACAGTTTCCTGATGTTTGTTTATGATTTTTAATTGTTAGAATGTCATTTCTACATTTTACTTTGTCTTTTCGATCAAAGTTTTCTGAAGTATTAGTTTTGAGTTAAACTATTTTATGGATAACCATAGCGGCTCTCAGAAGCATAATATTTTAATATTTCTCCACACAAAGTTTCATTTTTCCATCGATTTCTCACATTCAGCAGCTTCCATTCTAGGGATTATAGCACTAGGAAGTGAAGAGATAGGAAGTTTAATCAGAAAGTTTATAAAAATTATCAATAATTAAAAAATTAAATCTAAAGACTTTTCAGGTATAAACACAGGGTAACATATATAGTATAAATATTGATGTGATTGTGTATTTGAACAACTAAGGTCTAAACTCTCCCATCCAATGTTCCTAGTTTAGCCAGTACAATCACTGTGTAGGCTTCAGTGCCTTAGACAAATGAAAACCCGAGAAGACATTGTTGAAAGAAAGCGACTAACCAATGTGTCACTACAACTTTACACCTTTATGCTCCCACTTCCCCACACAGACAGTATTAAGGAAATCATAAAGGGATTTGCCCTTCCAAATCCACACTATTACAGAAACGCCTCCTTTTCCTATGATCAGGGCCTTCTCCCACCAGCCTTCTTGATTTTTTCTTGTCCTCTGACTTTCTGTGACTAAGGTGACTTTTAGATTATAAAGTCATATAGTATGGAATCATGAATATAATTCAAAATATTTTATAATGCTTAGTGTTATTTATTTGATAACCACTATCCTTTACATACAAATAAATGAAATTGGACAAAAATAAATAAATGAAAGCAGTTACCTGTATCAGCCATCAGGTCTGCAAGATGGCTCAGCTGGTAGAGGGGCTTGCCACCAAGCTTGAGGATCTGAGGTTGATCCCTGGTATCCACGTGGTAGAAGGAAAGAGTCAGCTATTACCAGTTGTCATCCTTTGACCACCACAAGCTTGATGAGGCATGTTCCCCGCCAATTAATAACAACTGTTAAAAATGGCTGAGATATTATTGAAACCATAGCTTACAGCTGTATCGTCATTCTTGCTAACTTCATATCCTGTTGGCTTTTCATCAGCAACACCCAAGAATTAGAAATCTTAGGCAGGCCAGCTTATTTCAAGATGTTTTCTCTGCGTCATGTACTCATTATTTCATGTCCCCAGGGCAACTGCAGTTTGAACCGGTGTGTTTTCTGCATGTTTTCATGTTAGTGCTGAAGGAAGGACTCTATGCAGCATTAACTGGGCCCTGAGCGGTGAACCACCATGTGTCTAATGCTTAGCTTAGCATTGCTTCTGAGACGGTCAAGCTGGATCAGACCCAACGTTCCGTTTTAGTTAATTATCTATGACAGCTCTGAGTCTTGCAACCCTTTAAATGCCTAAAACTAATGAGGTAGTATCATTTATTCCTTCTTATTTGCAAGTGAGCACAGCACAGAGAGGAATGTGCCTAAAGGTATTTGCTGGAGAGTTCCAAACAAAGAATTACAATGTAGAATTTGTTCATATTCTAGTTGTGGTGTCTCTGTGTGATGATGTTTAAGAGAAAGATTGATCCCGAACAACCTAAATCATTTACTGAAGTACCCACATTCAAACTGTGGCTTCAATTTCATACTGGAACTTAAGCTAACATTTTAAAATACCCCTTCAGTCAGCTTATTTTAAAATAATAAAACTCACACTAAATAGTTTAAATAAAACGTATCTTAAAAACTTGAATGGAAGGGCAACATAGCAGCATAGCAGTGGCCAGGCAACAGGCATTTATTTTTTAATTAATTAACTTATATTATTACACATATATACAGTAAACAACATATAGCAAGAAGAATGACAAAACAATCAGGAATTATGTAAATGTTACATCCATAGTGTTTTGGCTATTTGTATTTGGCAAACTTGAAGAAAACATGTTTTCTATCTTGGTGAGTCTAAAATTCTGAATGTAAATCAATATTTATCCTGTCTAATCTCTATCAACTTAAAACATCTATCAGACCAAAAGAAGTCTTAACCCCTACATAACTAAGCTTAAAAGGCTCTTCTTTTAAACAAAGTATCAAGACAAATATGTTAAGTCAATAAAGTTGCTGGGAAATGTCTTTGCAAGAGCAACAACAAAAATTTTTAAAAGGAGCGTTAAATAGATCAAAATTTTGAAAGATAATACTGAAATGCTATAAGCAGTTTCTCAAGAAAGTATGGACAGGAATTTACCCCATTTATTTATTTTATTTTTCCATAGTAGGAAAATTAGAGAGTTAGATTGCCCATTGTTATGGAAGTCCATGTAGAGATTAAATGAACAAGTCCTTCCCTGTTTTCTCAGGCTCAGCTGGAACTTCAACTCCTGCTGTCTCCACAGCTGGAAGTGAGGGTACCTCAACAGTTCCAAGCTCGATCTTCAGTAGTCCTGCCCTCACAACAACAGGTAAAGGATCCTGGTCCCAGCCAAGGAATTGTTATTAGAGATGCTACCCACATAATAGTTTTCACATAGATTTTTCCATGTATCTTAGCCTTTCAGCAACTTGTGTGCATTTTGTTACAATTACATACTTCTACTTCCTGGTGTGTGGGAGCTCTAAAGCACATTAGTCTAACTGTTTTTGTTAAATTATAAATGTGGCCTAATAATGTTTATTATTAGGCCTATACTTATTATTGTGGTAGTATTTTCTAACCCCCTAACAATCAATCAAGACACAGACAACTGTTATATTTTAAAATAGCCTTAGTTAACCTCGGCCAGGGCAGATATCAATCCCCTAAACTACTTCTCATAGTGGGGCAGGTATGGCATCCCTGTCCCAATCCCATGCCATCTGCTCCTAATAATTTCTATCAAGCTACCTCCCATCCATAATCCCATATACTTGCTAATGTTCTTCATCTGGGCCAAATCCTCCATCCACGCCAGCCCTGTGCTTCTTCTCCACCTAACTCATGATGGCACAACCTTCATCTCGTCTCTTCTCCTCAGGTCTCCCTTCTTCCCAAGATTCTCTCTGTTTCCTCAAGCCCAGGAGCCTTATCCACACCTATATCATTTGTCCTGCCCAGGTGTAACAGCCTTTTATTAGTTACCATCAAAATACATTAGACCAACCCCAACAGATAATTGTTTTTTTTTTTTTTTTTTTTTTTTTTTAAATCCTTTATCAGGGTCAACCGGTAGTTCTCAAGGTATAACCACAGAGGCTGAAAGTCAAAGTGCAAATGAAACCATCTCCTCAACAGGTAAGCCAAGAACATCCAAAGCTTTGCTTTGCAATACATTTGCAGATAGGTAGACCTCTCTCTGCTCAACTGTAAGTTTACCCTGAGGAGAATACAGGAGAATACGTGCCTGGGGCCTAGGCTAACTCACTTGGGATGTTTCTAGGTCTCTGTTCTAGTGACAGCCCACCCATTTGAGTGTGTGTGGTAGATGGTGACACACAGATGCAAAGGACTGTGTCTGCATCTAGATGGGAGACCTGCATAAAGCCAGGCTGAGCCTTTCACAGAGGTCCCTTCCTGAGGACCACACTGGTCCTTCTCCAATGATATCACCTTCCTCGTACTGAGGACCACACTTTATCAACTCCCAGTACTGCCACCTTAGGGAATCAGCCTTTAAAACATAAACCACTGAGAATACTCAAGCCATATTCAAACTATATAAATGGTACTTTCTATCCCATACTATAGTGTCTAATATGCATACTAGCATAATATGCTCTTAATAGTCATAATCTCAACAGAATTTCTATATCATTATTCAAATGAGACGAGAAAGAAACGAGTAGGGAGATTCAAGCTGGCAAAGACAGACTGTAATATAGAATCCCACACCTTATATGTAAGGCCTGGGCTTTGTGGTCTCTGCAAAAGATCTCACATGCAATGAAAGGCCAAGAGAAAATTCTTGTGCTTGTACATTAATGACTGAATCTGAACTATATCCATAACTTTCATGAACAAGATATTGCTATGCTTTAAGCAGAGGTATTTTTTATTATGAGCAGAGCTTTAAGTGTCCTCTGGCCCTTGCTCAGTCAGTAGTTTTATGAACTTCAGTGTGTTCGTTCCTCTGTTGGCCTTGCCTGTGGATCCACAGTCTGTCCAGACTTTCCAGGCTGCCTAACTCACCACCTAAGAACACAAAAGTGCTTACGGTGTGGTTCCTGGGGCAATAGAGCATGATTTTGGGATTTGTGAGAAAAGCAAAGGAGCACATAAGCTTACAATGGGGAGCTGTTGAGTGGACCCCCCCCCCCAGAGAGTGTGGTAATGAGTTCTTTAAGCAGTTTATATCCATCAAACAGAGAGCCAACTGCTCTGCCATCCCTCTTTCCTGAATTCACTCCTGATTCACACTTATCAGTAAAACCCACCCTAAATGAATTTCCCATGCTTAACTCCCATCATGCCGTCATGTTACTTAAAATTGTGTAATTCTTGTAACAGCTTTTAAGGTCAATCACCCTCACCCTTTACATGTTCTTAAAAGTGTTTCTTTTAGTGTAAGCATGAGGCTTACTCTAATGTGTTGATTAGCTAACTCATAGGTTGGTTCTATTCATAATATTCATGTAGACTGGATTTGTGGATTTAAGTTTATAACAAGTATTCTTGAAACAAGGCATATTTCATATCAAAATAAACAGAACAGCAAAAATAATAAGTAACTGGCTCATTCTAAGTAGCTATTAAAATTGATTGGCATTTTAGAATGATGACCATTTAGATTGTATTCGCTGAGATCCAAGTCAGAAATACTTGGGTGAGAATGGTGAGTCAATCAGCTGTGTCCCTTCTGGTTATGAGTACACTGAGGGCTGTCTCATAATTTATGTATGCCTTAGGTGGGAGGCAACATTCAAATATGTTTGCTACTGACTCATGATGTGATAGTAATCAAAACAAAATACATATTTAGACACAAAGAAACTTGATGTGATGACATTATTTCTATGGAATAAAAGCTTATGTTTTATATGATTTTATTTTATTTTTTAATTTCATTTGTCTATTCCAGCAACTTTTAAATTACCAATGTAGGAAGCCAGATTGGAAATTTTCTAGTATTTATCTTTGGGTACAGACTATCTGTAGGCATAAGATTACTGCATAGTTTAAATTCTAATTTCCTGTTTAAATGTTGTGTAAACTCTGCTCCCCAATTGTCCCCCTGTTATGTCAATAAAGCAACTTATAGCCAATCAATGAGCAGGGGAGAGAATAGGGCTGGACTTCCTGCCAGCCAGGGGAGGAGTAGTCAAGGGGAGAAGCCAGAGGAGTAGGCCACCAGGAGAGGTCCAGGAAAAAGGAGGAAGGAGCTAGTACAGAAGAAAGCTACAAAAGTGCAAGTATCACTGGGATGTTTGCTGGGAGTAAGACAAAATAACACAGAGGGTTAAGAACAGACTTAAACTGCTCAGATTGTGTTGTGAAGCCTTGTTATAATAAAAGAGCCTCAATTATTTGTGTGATAGCCGGGTTAAGAAATAAGGTAAAAGGACACCAGAGTTCGTGTGAAAGTCAGACCCCACTCTCCACTCATCTGTGAAGAATGTCCTGTACATTGGCTAGATCTGGGTAGGGGTTCGAAGTTTAGTGCACTATTTGTCCTTGTTTGAGCAGGACCCCTGGGCCCACATCCGCCCATCATAATGTTCTTCTTATAGGTTTCTAGGGCCCTCTGCATCCTTCTATTTCCCCATCCTCCCGTGCTTCTCTCACCTAGAGTCCCAATAGCATATCCTTCTGCTGGCACTCAGAGGAAGGATAGCAGGCTACTGAGACTTGATACCCTATGATCATATACAGGGGGAAGAGGTCCCCTCAGTCACAGTTATAGGGGAAGGGAGTTAGGGGAAAATGGGAGGGAGGGAGGAATGGGAGGATACAAGGGAGGGGATAACTATTGAGATGTAATATAAATAAATGAATAAAATAAAAAAATATATGTAAAGAAATAAGGTAAAACGAATAAACACTGTTTTATAAAAATAATTTCAACAATTATCTGAGAAGCAATAGGTGCAGTAGAAAGCGTGAGTGTGTCTTGTTGATCCTCTGTCAGCCAATTGGGTTATCAGGACCAAGTCACTTAAACCCATCTGATAAATGAAACGAGATTAATACTGGTGGATTTTTAGAAGGTAAGGTGAATTGGCTCATATCTTGAGCATCATGTTATTTTTATCAGTAGGAACAGCCAGTACTTCTGCACCACCTTCTAGCAGTGAGACAGGCAGCACCACGAGGGGCCCAGGCACTGGAGCCACAAGCCCAGGAAACACTGGTGAGTCAGAACATGCACATTATTAGTGCCTATTAAGTGAGCGCAAAATCACCAAACGTTGGCTGTCGCATAAAAGATATGCCAGGAGATTAGAACTTGATTTGGGTCTCTCATCTCACACTTCTAAAAAGCTGGCAAATGGTAAAGCACTTCTATTGCATTTATTAAGTACAAGGGAAGAGTCCATGAGGCCAACCTCAGGGTCAGGCAGAATGAATACTCCTATCGCATCAGGTGTTGAGGCCACTAGCACTCCAGACCCCAAAAGCAAGGCAAGGACTCCTTAGAGGTCCACAGTAGAGCTGTGGGGTCAGTATAACCCTTGCCTATATCTCAGAGTATTGTAATGAGATACTCTGCTAATCATGGATACAATGTAGGCAATAGTGACTCGAGTGATGGTAATAGCATGCCTGGGAGTGTTTTCTACATAACTACCTGAGCGCATGAAGCACTGTTCTTTCCCCCGGAACAAGTGGCAGAACAGATTCAGCCATGACCGGAGCTGCTCGTGAAAACACATCTGGAGGAACAGGTACTCTTGGAGCACAAGGGTAACAGGAGACTCTAGACATACATACAGGGTTAGTGCTCAAAATGTATCCAAAGTTATCTGGGAAAGGTTATTTGGATGGTGGCAAGTGTCCAGAGATTGGGAGGAAAGTAAGATAGTTATTGTATATGAGTTGTAAGGGATACAGTGACAGTCTGGCAGCTACAACCTCTCATTCTGGCTTCACTCTACAAAAGGAGAAGCTGGTGGTCGTACATACTCAGAAGAGAAGGTGAATGGAACTTTACAGGCCTGCCATATTGTACTAGTAAAGAGTACTTTAATGGAACTGGCATGCGGTTACTGTTAGAGAAGTCGCAAGAAGTAAAGAAACAAGTGAAGTTTGCTTGACTGACAGATCTACTTTGTCACAAGAGAGAATAGGAAAACTTCAAGTCACTCTCCCAAGAGAATCGAGTTTCTGAGTAGACTGAGATAGACCTTAAAGGCATTCCCATCTGCATCGCTCTGTCAGCTAAGAACACGGAACACAACGTTAAAGCATTTCCTAGCTATTCGAATTTCTTTTCAGAACTTTCTGCTAACTCCATAGTCTATTTTTAACTTGGTTGTTTGTTTTCTTGATATGTATGTATGTATGTATGTATGTATGTATGTATGTATGTATCTATCTATCTATCTATCTATCTATCTATCTATCTATCATCTATCCATCCATCTACCTACCTGCCTATCTACCTACCTATATATTGAGTTTTTTGAATGTTCTACCTATGAATCCTCTCTTGAAATAGTAGCTGGTAAATATTTTCTCCTATTCAAGAAAATGCCCCCTCAGTCTTGTCTATGGGAAAATCTATGATGTAATTCCTCATTTAAGGTCATGCTTCCCAGTATGTTAGGTTCCTCTCAAGGTGACAAAATCAACTGTGACACTGAGAGATAGATATCTGGTTTCCTTTTTCTGCATTATGAAATTCAGTTTTTCCAACATTTGCTGAAGATGTTATTTTTCTCCAATGTATATTTTTGGTGTCTCTGTCAAAAAATATGTAGCTTTGTGGATTTATATATGTGTCCCTCATCCTATCCCATTGGCCTATGTGTCTCCTTCTGTGACAATATCAAGGTGTTGTTATTACTGTGCCTCTGCAGTATAGTCTGAAATCAAGCATGATAACAGCTCTTCTAGCATTTTTGTCGAGGATTATTCTGCCCCTTCTTGGTCTTTTGTGCTTCCACATGAAGTTTCAGATTGATTTTTTTTTTTCATATTTCTCAGGAGAAGCATTGGATTTTGGTTATGGACACGTTGAATTTCTAGTTTACTTTTTGTAGGATGACCATTTAAACAAGACTGAATCTCATTTACAAAGATGAAAGGTCTTTCTGCCTTCTAGTGTCTTCTTCAATCTCTCCATGTTGCAGTTAGCACAGCCTATTAACTGTAAGGCTCTCAGCCATAACGATGCCCACACAAGCTGTGTCTTTCAAGTATGCTCAGTTTATTCATGCAAACATTCCTTATAATATCCTGCTAGTATAAAAGTTAAGTCAATGTCTCACCAAACAGGGAACAGTTGTTTGGGTAGAATTGCTGCTGCAGGGTTCCACTGGCAAATCATCTCTGCTGAAGATGCTTGGGAAGCTTGCAGGCCTGACCCACATCTGTCAAAGCCCTTCAGATGTAGCAGGTTAGGAGATGTCGTAGGAAGCACTTGACAGTACAGGATAGCAGCTGACACTGATGCACATGCCTGTATGAGCCCAGCAACAGTTCCAGAAGCTCAACAGTTACTAAAAGCAGGATCACGCATAGAGTCTTTAGTCTCCTTTGCAATGCCTAGCATCACTACAGAGGTTAGACATGTCCTGTGTAGAGAGAGAGCATACAAGATAATCATAGAGACCCAAAGTTCCAAGTTTGTATCATTTCATTTGGCCATAGCTTTGAGTTCCCTTTGAGGCCACTAGCATATCTACACCATCTTGGCGTTAGTCCATTAGTAATGTCAAGGCTGGTCTGTAGCTAGGCTCCTGACTGAGTTTCCAGCAGCCTTCCAGGGCCTGGCTTCTGAGGCCTAGAGCTTATCAAAGCAGTGGTAAGCTCAGGCATAATAACGTTTCAAAGTCACATAAAATGGATCTGAGTTACACAAGATGTTTTCAACTATGCTTCTAACAATTGTCTTAAAATTTTAATTTAGGCGTTATTGGTTTCCTTAGTTATGTTTTTTGTTTTGTTTTTTAGTTTTGTTTTTGCCGGGAATTTTGTTTTACTTTTTATAGTTATTGTGGCAGAAATATTTCCCTGATTTCCTTTTTAGTATGTTTATTACTGATACATAGGAAGGCTATTGATTTTCCTATGTTAGTTTTGTATCCTGACATTTGATGAATCTATGTATCTGCTTCAAGAGCTTTTAGTGCAGTCTCTAGTGTCTCCTATCATAGCATCTACAAAAGGATTTGTACCAGTTCTACTTCCTTCTCTTGTGCTGCTTTCATTAACAGTCTTGGTGTCTGTCTGTGTCTGTCTCTGTTTTTGTCTATCCCAGCAGGAGACATAAACTTAAACTGAACACACTGTTCTGGGCACAGCAAGGGAGCACATGGCAGTTTTATGTTTAGCTCTTGGATACACATCAGGCACCAGGAGCAAAACCTGGAGCTGCAGGCAGTGTAACCCTGGGTTCGAACAACTCAATTAGGCTGAACATGTTGCCACAGAAGCTCACTCTCCTGCTTAATGTGCTGTGTATATGAACAGCCTCTGACTGGGATTGGACACAAGTCTGAGGATATCTGAAGCGTGGTGCCTGGAACTTCCTTTTCTGACATTACCAAGTACTCATAGTATTGGCAAGAGTAACACATAATGACCCAAGTCCAAACCTCTTCTTAGTTTCAGGGACCACAGGAGTGTCTTCGGGATTCACCATTACTAGCCCCAGAGCCTCCACTATGTCATCCTCAGTCTCTGCTGGTAGCCAATCAGGTGAGTACACAAGAGACTCCTGTGAGTATGCAAGGCTCTGGCTCCTATGTAGCATAGCTCTGCTCTGTGGAAGAGGAGCAGCAAGAGCCGGGGTAGAGAGCATTACCCCTCATACACATATTGCAAGGAGCATAGGGGGTATGGGTTAGCTAGAGTTCATGTACTTGGGGTCAGTCTTCTGGAGGGCCTTGTGCTTGAGATGGTGGAGACTTCAGGCATAAAGCTGATGCTCTGAGTTGGTAGGTGGCCCCAACAACTAACATCCTTGCCACCAAGTAGAGAAAATTTGGCATGTATATTTTGGGCCTTCACAGACTCACAGAATCTGAACCTCAGACAGAAGGGCTCAGGTAAGGATTTCATTAAAGCCCCACAGTTGGTTTCTGTGTGTGTCCTAGGTTGTGGAATATTAAATCTCAGTATCCTACTATTAAACAAGTAAACATGAACAGACTTATCCGCATTCAACAAGGCACATATTGGGATTCTTTGGAACACAGAAGGTTCTGGATCACTAATTGGAATTAGGAGACACTGAAGAGCAAGAAAATCAAAGATATGCTTTGAAATCAGAAAGTAGAGCGAACAGTCCTTCCATGCCAGGGCTCCTAGTGCAACAGATTGCTCATACTGAAAGCAACCCTGTGCCATCAAAAACAAAGAGCAAACATAACATGGGGGTATTTAGCATTTTTAGATTACTGTTAACATGTTTTAGATACAGGCTTGTATAATAATTGGTCAAATATTACAACGGGCCGTTTCTCTGGCTCTTTTTCAGAGCAACTATAAAGTATGGTATTTGTCCACACTTTATTTAAAAATCATGTCAGTCCTCCCCTTAGGACTCAGGGAGCTATGCAGAAGAGGAGAGGGAAGATTGCAAGAGCCAGAGTGGATGAATGACTCCAGTGAACAAGCATCTCCCAAACACCACAGGACTCATGTATATATGAACTCACCCAGATTGTAACAGCATGCATAGGGGTTACACATGCCCAAGTCAGATGGTGTCACATGACTGCGAAGAGAAAGTGGACAAAAAGTCTATAACCAAGAATCTACTTGTAGTTGCTATCTGTTGGCAAAGGGAAAATCAGTTTTCTCCACTGGAGTCTCATTGGGTATATCAACCAGACTACAGGGCAGGGCCCATGCCCAGAAGTAGTGGGCCAACATAAAATGAGCTCAGTGGTGTTTTTTGTTTGTTTGTTTAATGAACTATTTGTTTTATTCTGATTTTTTTTTTGTGGTCTTACTGGTTTTTCGCTTGTTCTGATTTTTATTTTTACAGTTATTTTTATTAAATTGGATTTGCCTCTCAGTTTGTCTTTTAACCTGGCTAAATTGAGACTCTTTTATATTTGTTTAAAAATAAGCTTCACAACACAAGAACTGAGCCCTTATTACTCTAGTCTTAATCCTCTAAGTCAATCTGTTTCCTCCTAGCCTACATTGCAGAGATATTTGCTCTTTGTAGCTTTCCCTGATCCACCTCCTTTCCTGATGTCACCTTGACCTCTCCCATGACTGAATCCCCGTCTTCTTCCTTGAACTCTTCCTCCCCTGGCTAGCAGGAAGTCTAGCTCTGTTCTCTTCCTGCTTAGCTATAAGCTGCGTTATTGGCATATCAGGGGACAACTGAGCAGTAGTGTTTAGACAAAATGAGACAGAAGATGCTCAGAACAAGGATTGCAACCAGATAGGGGCAGGTACAGAAACCAGCATTTGAATAACTAATAACTTTATGTGTACAGGAAAACATGATGAAAATATACTATATAAAAAGTAAATTAAGAGCCCAATGTGGTGGTGTATGCCTTTAATCCCAGCATTTGGGAGGCAGAACGAGGCAGATCGCCTTGAGTTCAAGGTTAGCCTGGTCCACAAAGCAAATCCATGACAGCCTGCGCTCTGTTACACAGAGAAACCCCATCTCAAAATGAAAACAGATTAAAGAATACATTCCAGGGAGACAACTGAATTTGGATTGTTCTATGGTTCTCCAACAGAGGGCGTGGAGCAAGTGACTTTGCTGAATTTGGCGAATGGGAGGAATTCATGTTGCCAACATGTTGCCAACATTGGAGGATGTCTTAAGAGGTTTAATCATTTGACTTCTCTATGACATTTTTGAACACTGTTTATTAATTAGGTGGAGTGAATTCTACACCCACACCCACACCTACTGACAAAGAAACCGGAACTTCTAGAGGACACATCAGCAGTGCAACAAGCCAAGGAACCTCAGGTAATTCAGGACAGGCATATCTTCCTGCCAACTAAGTGGCTAGAAAGAAAAGCAAAGCTCCAGGAGAGGAATGCTGATATTTGCAGAGCGAAGTGTGGGTGTGAACATAATGTCTTCTTTCGAAAGGACATGGTATATATTGTAAGCACTAGTCCTTGTGTATCAGGTACAACTGGAGAGTCTGTGCAAGTTATTTTATGAGAAGACAAGAGAAGCCACTTCTAGAGTCCCAAGAACAGGAGTCACCCCTGGAATCTCAATATTCAAGGCAGAGGGTCCTTTGGGACTGTGGTGTGGACTAACACCAGTGGTGTCCAGAACTGAGTGTGACAATGAAAGAAAACCAAAGTGGCCAAGAACCGCACTGTAGGAATGAACAGCAGCAGTGTAACTGTGAAGCAAATACCTTGGGAGGCTTCTGTGCTCATCACTGTGACCTTAACCACCGTTCTTCTTGCTATAGGTACAAGTGGAGGTCCACATGCAGCTACCACTGGAGCTCCCAGTGGAAGCACATCTGAAATCACAGGTATGAAGTAAACTTAGCAGGGGTCGCCCAGGCAGCAGATAAGCGAGCATTTCATTCAACATGTAATAAGATGAGGTTCTGTGGGGGAAGCTGACCATTGCTGACATCCTGCATGATGTAATACATGCATTGCTTTTACTTCTATGAATAATCCCTGACTGGTTAAGGAAGAAAGTGTTTCTTCTGCTCGCAGCCTGAGGATAAAGTCTTTCATAGCAGAGAAAGTATATAAGTGACACTGTTCTATCTGTGGCATTAGGAGCAGGAGATGGCTGGTCATACTGTGAGCAGTGAGGAAACAGTGAAGAATGCTGGTGTTGCCTTCCTTCCTTCCTTCCTTCCTTCCTTCCTTCCTTCCTTCCTTTCTCTTTTACATCCTGATCATAGCTACCTCCCTCCTCTCCTTCCAGTCCTCTCCTCTCTCCCTCTTCCTCCTATCCATCCTCCCCTACCCCTGAGAAAAGGGGAGCCCCATATACAAACCCACCCCAGTACATCAAGTTTCATCAAGCCTGAGCATATCCTCTGCATCCTTTTCCCCTGTTATCTGGTGAGGCAGCACTGTCAGGGAGAAGTGATCAAATAGCAAGCAACAGAATCCATGTCAGAGACAGTCCCAGCTTCCCTTACTAGTGGACCCACATGAAGCCTGAGCTGCCCATTAGCTACATCTGTGAAAGGGCCTAGGTTCAGCCCATGCATGGTCCTTGGTTAGTGCTTCAGTCTCCGCAAGCCCCTCTGGGCCCTGGTTAGTTGGCTCTGTTGGTCTTCTTGTGGAGCTCCTCTTGCCTCCAGATCCTTCTATTCTTTCCCCTACTTTTCCACAAGACTCCCTATGCTTCATCCAATGTTTGGCTGTGAGTCTCAGCATCTGTTTCAATCCAGTGTTGGTGGAGCCTTTCAGAGGACAGGTATGCTAGGCTCTTGTAGCAAACGTAGCAGAGTGTCAGGGGTTGGCTGTCAATCAGTCTTGGTCTCAACTACATGCATAATAGGTTTTCTCACTTTTGACACACATCTCCGTAAACATACTCAGAGATAGCCTGAGACGTGTACCTAGAGGGTTTTTAATACTTTCTAGTAGACAACGAAGATTAGTCATCACAGGTACCAAGTGTCTACGAGATTAGAATCACAGCTTCAAGTATTTGTCTTGTGTGTAATATTATTTTAAGTATACAGTGGTATATTGTGAACAAATAGAGGGATGTTACAATCTCACAAATGTCATGTTGTGGAAAATTACCAATCATGGGATTCTGAAGCTTAAAGATAAGGATGTATTCAGTCTTCTGTGCACGGGTATTCACAGGGTGCTATGATAAACATAAAATCACCAGCATCACTATAAGGAATTTCAAATGACCCTGTTCCTTCATAATCAATGAATATCTTAATAGATTTAGTTTGCTATCAATTTACCTAATTTATTTTGAGTCTCTGAAGAAGCCAATACAATACTGTCACCTGTCCTGTTCTATTAGTTACTTTTATTTCTGTGAATAATACGCCACCAAAGCAAATCAAGTCAGAAGAGGTTTGTTTTGCTCACAGTTTGAGGTTCACTCCTCATGACAGGGAAACCACACACATGAGAGCGGTGCACATGTAAAAGTGGGATCACGAGAAAGATGCTCACACTGTCAGCACTGAGGAAGCAGAGGGATAACTATGCTGTTCTCATGCTCCCTGCATCTCCCTCTCACATGCAGTCTAGAAGGATGACGCAGTGGTTGCCATCTACCTATACATTGGCTTTCCCTCTCAATTAACGTCCTCAGAGATAGGTACAGATACATGTTCCAAATGATAAACAATGCCACACCAAATGTCCAAAAGATTAGATGTATATTGTCAAATATTTGTTTTGTTCTAATATTATTTTAAGCACAAAGTAGTTGTTAAATAATAGAGGCTGCCATAGTCTCATACATCTTTGTGTGTGTGTGTGTGTGTGTGTGTGTGTGTATATATGTATATATATATATCATATATAATTAATGCTCATGAGTTATTGGAGCCCAAAAGTATGGTGGAGTGCAACTAGGTGGGCAAAGATCCTCATGCGATCTTGAGTAAATTATAAAATCATCAGTATTCCTTTATAAGGAATTTGACTTACTTCCGTAATTAGAGTTTTTTTACAATAAATGAATTTTTTTAATCAAACCAGTATATTGTCAGGTTATTCTATATCCCTTGAGAGAGAAGCTGTCATTAGCTATTATGAGAGTAGACACATTTTGTAAGAGGAAATAAGGTTTTTCTAATATTTGGGGAAAAATCTCCAATTCGATTTTCTTACACATCTTTTTTTGCTATGATAAATGCCAGGCACCCCCACAGCATCATCTGCAGCCACCTCTGGAAGGGCAGGGATCAGCACCACTGCACCTGCAAGTACTGGAGCCCCAGGGTCAGGTGAGGCTCATTGGTCTTTGGTGAGGCCTCAGCAGCTCATGCATTCCCCTGCTGCCTAAAGTGATGGTCTGGCAATTTGTCCTGTATGTGAGTCAAATTCATAGCACAAGAAGCAGGTCAGGAATGTGCCTTCTCATGTTTCATTCTGCAAGTCCATTAACATAAATGAGGATGTCTGAAATCATATTAGTCTCCAACATCCATATTTTCCTGTCCTCAGACCACACTACCAATTTTCAAGGCTCCAGTCTGTCCCCAGCTTCTACCACCAGTAAGCCAGGTAAGTATCAGAGCAAGGCTATGAGTGCTCAGGTATCAAGTGGAGGACTGAGTATATCTCCATTTTTTTCCATACGGGGAAATGAGAATTGCATGCTATGAAAAGGCTCTGGATCCTCCTGCATCAGATAGGTGACTGAGTGTATTTCCATTTATTAATATGGAAATGTGAGAATGATGTGTACATCACAAGACTGTGAGTCCTCAAGATGTCAAATGAGGTGATGGCTACATTTCCATGAATTCACATGGGAGGGTGGGATCCCTTATGTATTCAGAGATATAAAAAGACCATGAGGAAATGGACTGTGTGAGTCGATGTGTCTCCTGTGTTCTGTTCTTCCATAGTTAGTGTGCTTATGTGTACTTTGGGGCATTGATGACCCTGATTCCTTCCTTGGAGCTTAAGGACACTGATTTATGAGGCCCAAGGCTTACTCTTCTGACTGAAAACTTACCTCAAGAAGAAAAATTCAGAAATTCTTTGTCATCAGAGCTACTAAATGTGATTTCTTGTATGAATCACCAAGGCAGAAATAGATGTGAAAGACCCAATTGGTTTCAATAAGCATCTGAATACTGGATTCAAATCGATGAATATCAAGAAGACTGGCCATGCTATTTTCATGCGAAATTAAATAACCCCAGCAAGGATTACCCCATATCATATAAATTAATAATTCAGTAATCAACATTAGAAAGTATCTATAAGTAAACAGACACCCCACCTCAGAGATCTGTGTGGTCTACTGCTCCATTACTGTCATGACATTGTGTGTGTGTGTGTGTTGAAGGAACTACAGGATCATCTGCTGAAACAACTACATCCACAAGCAACAAGATGACTTCACCTGAAACCAAACCAGGTAATTTGAGGCTGTCTCTGAAGAGGCTGAGGCTGTTGATAAAATTGAGGGTAATATTTTATGCTTTATTCATTTTAAAGAACTGCTATTGAGACATATATGTATTAATAAAAGTATATGGAGCCTTTATTGTAGACATAAATCAAGATGCAGAGAGGCATAGTTAAGAAATTTCAATAAAATTAAGGTCTGGGGAGACACATCTAATAAAAGCCCTACAGTAAGCTCTGATGCAGATGTTGAGCTCTGAGCTCTATTACTATGACTTAGTTTGAAAGAAATCAGTATGCTCACTGTCTCTAGTTTCCAACAAGTCAATCAGTGCTCTGCAGGATGATCTGAGGAATAGACGATTTTATGATTGCTGCTTTAAAGAGTGAAATACAGGATAATGCAAGGATATAAGGAAGATAATTGAAAGCATTGGCAGGATGAACTGTACCCTTGTGCCAAACATCCTATAAATTACTGTTCACTTTGAAAGGGACTACTGAAACATCAGCTGGGGAAACATCTGGAGCCCCAAGCACTGGATCGACCCAGCCTTCAGACAAGTCGAGTGAGTACAGACTGATGTGAGGGAGCCATGGGTTTAGACAAGAGCCTTAGGGCTTAAACTCTCTTTCACTTGCTCATTCTACATCAAAGTCCAACATTTGGATGGACTTATATGAACCGCATGAAAAGGGAGAACAATGCCACTTTAAGAGGTGTTCTCCTCCACAGAGCAATCATCCGAGGCTGTTGGTAACATGACATTAGGTTCCAGAGTAGACATACTGAGTAGAAAACAACTAGACTCATTTCTTCTGGTGATAAGACACTGAGATGGTATTCCACATTTCTAGCAGACAGACAGACAGACAGACTTCAGAGAGCACACAGTGATGGATCAGATGTTCCATCCCAGCAGCATTCCCAGAGTTGTCAGTCTCTAAAGGAATGTCTGGACCCTGATAACATCACAGGATAAAAAAAGATTCTGTTGTATTGCAAAGAAGTCATCCAACACACTTTGAAAATCAATCAAGTAACTGTTTTGTCAGAAATTGTTGAGTAAAAATGTAGGGTTAAGCTCTGAGGCTGGAGAGTTTGAGGTTAGGTCCTGGGTCAGCTGTGAGCTAAAATGGTCTATGAGACAAGTCAGGCAAACTTAACCACCCATGGACAGGATAAATTCCCTGGTCCAGACCTATTTCAGATGGATTGTTATTTCAAAGATTTATTTATTTATTTATTTATTTATTTATTTATTTATTTAGTATATACAGTGCTTTGCCTGCTTGTACATCTGCAGGCCAGAAGAGGGCACCAGATCTCATTATAGATGGTTGAGAGGCACCATGTGGTTCCTGGGAATTGAACTTAGGAACTTTGGAAGAGCAGACAGTGCTCTTAAGCCCTGAGCCATCTCTCCAGCTCCATGGATTGTTATTTCTAAGAAAAATTACAATGCTGTTTGTGTCTCAGGAACTGCAGTCACTACTGAACCCACATCAAGTGACAAGGGAGTCACCACAGCCAGGGAAACCAGCAGCAGTGCCACAAGCCAGGGAGTCTCAGGTGAGTCAGTGCAGACACCTCACTAGCAGAAGCTCAGTGGGTAGAGGTGACCCATGGGCTGCAGGGAAGGGTGGACATGCGTAGAATGAGGTTTAGGAAGGAAGCTCTCTATGTCTGCCCTCTGAGGACTAGAGCATGTTCCAGAAAGGTTCTTTTTCTTTTCAGGCACAACAGCACAGTCTGTGGCAGTCACCACAGGAGCAGAACAGGAGGCCACTCCTGGGGTCACAGGCACAGGAGCCAGCACTGGAAGCCCAGCAGGCAAGACAAGAGCGCCATGGTGGACTGGGGAGGGGAATAATCATAGTAATGTCCACAACAGTGTGAGACAATGAGCTCAAGGACGAGTATCAATAGCTACACTGTGGAACTATATGGGAGAAGTGTAACTGTGAAATGCCTTTAGGCTGCTGTGGCCGGCACTCTCTGTGACCCTCAGCCTCATCCTTATTCCCATAGGAACAAGTGGAAGTCCACCTGCAGCCAGCACTGGAGCTCCTGGTGAAGGCACATCTGGAACAACAGGTACTGAGTGATCTCAGCCGGGGTCACCCAGGCAGCAGATACGTGAGCATTTCATAAAACACATAACGAGATGAATACTGTTGGGAAAGTGATAATATTCACCAATGACCTTTAGTATATTTACTTTATTCTGTGAATAATATACCACCAAAGCAAATCAAGTCAGAATGAGTTTGCTTTGCTCACAGTTTGAGGTTCACTCCTCATGACAGGGAAACCACACACATGAGAGCGGTGCACATGTAAAAGTGGGATCATGAGAAAGATGCTCACACTGTCAGCACTGAGGAAGCAGAGGGTTAACTATGCTGTTCTCATGCTCCCTGCATCTCCCTCTCACATGCAGTCTAGAAGGATGAGGCAGTGGTTGCCACCTACACCTAATGTGTTTTCCCTTTCTCTGAATATCCTCTGGGATTTGTCTAGAGATGTGCTCCAAATGACAAATAGTCCACACCAAAATCCAAGAAAATTAGATGGATAATATCAAGTATTTGTTTTCTTCTCATATTAATTTAGGCACACAGTGGTTGTTAATACGATTATGCCATGGTATCAGACATCTTAAAGCTTTATGTATATAATTAAGTGTCATAAGTTATGAATGCTAATATTCTAGTGGAGTTAAGAAAAGTGGGCAAGCTGGGCATGGTGGCGCACGCCTTTAATCCCAGCACTCGGGAGGCAGAGGCAGGCAGATAGCTGTGAGTCCAAGGGCAGCCTGGTGTACAAAGTGAGTCCAGGATGGCCAAGGCTACACAGAGAAACCTTGTCTGGAAAAAAAAAAGAAAGAAAGAAAGAAAGAAAGAAAGAAAGAAAGAAAAGTGGGCAAAAATCTTCCTGTTTTTGAGTCAGTTCTGAAATCATCAGCATTTTTAAATAAGGAATTTGACGTACTTCCATAACTAGGCTGTTTTCTAATTAATAACATTTAACAAAGTCAGTATACTGTCAAATTGTTTGCTATCCCTTGAGAAAGCATTTGTCATTAATTATTATGAGGGTCAACACTTATAATTTGTACAAAGAAAGGAAAGACTATTTCAACTCTCCTTCTCAAGAAGTCTCCAAATCAATTTTCTTGCTTGTCTTTTTGATTATGTTAAATCCTAGGCACCCTCACAGCATCATCTGCAGCCACCTCTGGAAGGGCAGATATCAGCACCACTGCACCTGCAAGCACTGGAGCCCCAGGATCAGGTGAGACTCATTGAGCATTGGTGAGGCCTCAGCAGAGCATGCATTCTTGGCTGCCTGAGGTGATGCTCTGGACATTTGGCCTGTGTGCATCAGTAAGATTTACAGCACAGGAAGCAGTGCAGGACTGTGTCTTCCCATGTTGCATTGTGCAAGTGCATTGAAATAGATATGGATGCCTGCTATCACATTAGTCTCCAACATCCATGTTTTCCTGTCCTAGGGAGCACAGTGACATCCTCTGGCCACACTACCAACCTTCAAGGCTCCAATGTGTCCCCACCATCTGCCACCAGTAAACCTGGTAAGTGTAAGAGGGAATCTGTGAGTTCTCAACAATAGGGAGTATCCATAAATAAATAGACACCCCATGTCAGAGTGCAGTATGGTCTACTGCTCCATCACCGTTCCGACCCTGTGTGTGTTTAAGGAACTACAGGATCATCTCCTAAAACAACTAGATCCACAAGCAGTGGGGTGACGTCACCTGAAATCAAAGAAGGTAAGTTGAGGCTGTGTTTCAAAGAGGCTGAGCTGTTTGTAAAAGTGTGATTTGTATGCCCTATTATTTCAAAGACATGCCATTGAGACAGACATATTAGTAAAAGTATATGGAGGCCTTGTTGCTGACTCAAATCAAGATGTAGAACACTTTTTTAAAAAATAAGATAAAATTATGGCCTGGGGGAAGCATCTCATAAAAGGATATTGAGCCCTGATGGTAAGCTCCTGTGGCTCAACTTGAAAGAAATCAGTGTACACAAGGTCCCTTGTTTCCAGAAATTCAGTCACTGTTCTACAGGATGATCTGGGTCATGGAAGAATCTATGATTCCTGCTTGAAAAAAGATAGAGGACAATGCTGGAATTTAAGGAAGATAGTTGAAAGCATTGGTAGGCTGATCTGTACTCCAGTGCCAAACATCCTGATAGACAATTACTGTACAATTTGAAAGGGGTGACTGAACCATCAACTGGGGCAACATCTGGAGTCCCAAGCACTGAATCCACCCAGCCTTCAGAGAAGTCAAGTGAGTACAGGCTGATGAGGAAAAAACTCTGGTTTTGACATGTGTGTTACCTTCTCTTTCACTTGCTCATTTTGAATATAAGCATGTTTAGATGGACACCTGAGGAACAGACCACAGTGAGCACTCTGACATTTCAAGAGATTTTTCTTCTCCACAAAGCAACAAAACAAGGCTTTTGATAAGATGATACTACGTTCATAGGATAGAAGTGACTGAACAGAAAATCAGTGGACTCATTTCCTCTGCTTATATTACAATGGGAATCTTTCTACCTTTGAGTAAACAGACAGATAGGTTTAAGAGAGGAGTAGAGATGCATCAAATGCTCCATGCCAGGACCATTTCCAGAGTTGTCAGTCACTAAAAGAATGCCTGGACACTCATGGGGGTCCTAGGATAGAGAAAGATTCTTGGGTTTGGGAAAGTAGTTTTCCAACACACATTGAAAATTAGCCTATTGCCTGCCACTGCCTTGTCAGGTCCCAATGGGAGAGAATGTGCTTAGTCCTGAAGTGACTTGTGGTGTCTGGACAGTGTGGTACCCTTTGGGGGTCTCGTTGTTCTCTGAGAAATAGGAGGGGAAGGAGGGGAATGGAATGATGGTGGGACTGGGAAAAGGGAGTGATGGGGTTGTTACCAAAATTTATGAGATTTAATTAATGAATAAATGAAAAAAAAAGAAAATCAGTCAAGTGACTGTTTTGTCAGTAATTGGTGAGTACCTATCAGAAGATAAACTATAAACTCTGAGGCTGGAGAGGTTAAGGTTGGGTCCTTGGTTTGTTGTGAGTCCCAGTCGTCTATAGAACAAGTCAAGCAAACATACCTGCTAAGTGCACACGATTAATTTCCCTGGCCAAACCTACTTCTGCTGCCATGTTATTTCTAAGAAAATTACAATGCTGTTTGTGTCTCAGGAACTACAGTCACTACTGAATCCACATCAAGGGACAAGGGAGTGAGCACAGCCAGAGAACCCAGCAGCAGTGCTACAAGCCAGGGAGTCTCAGGTGAGTGAGAGCAGGCACCTCATTAGTAGCAGCTCAGTGGGTAGAGGTGACCCATGTGGGCTGCAGGGAAGGATGCACTTATGCACTGAGGGAGGTTTAGGAAGGAAGCTCTCCATGTCTGCCCTCTGAGGACTAGTGCATGTTCCAGCAAGGGTCTTTTCCTTTTCAGGCACAACAGCACAGTCTGTGGTAGTTACTACAGGAGCAAAGCAGGAGGCTACTACTGGGGTCCCAGGCACAGGAGCCAGCACTGGAAGCCAGCAGGCAAGACAAGAGCGCCATGGTGGACTGGGGAGGGGAGTAATCATAGTGATGTCCACAACAGTGTGAGACAATGAGCTCAAGGACGAGTATCAATAGCCACACTGTGGAACTATATGGGAGAAGTGTAACTGTGAAATGCCTTTAGGCTGCTGTGGCCGGCACTCTCTGTGACCCTCAGCCTCATCCTTATTCCCATAGGAACAAGTGGAAGTCCACCTGCAGCCAGCACTGGAGCTCCTGGGGAAGGCACATCTGGAACAACAGGTACTGAGTGATCTCAGCCGGGGTCACCCAGGCAGCAGATACGTGAGCATTTCATAAAACACATAACGAGATGAATACTGTTGGGAAAGTGATAATATTCACCAATGACCTTTAGAATATTTACTCTATTTCTGTGAATAATATACCACCAAAGCAAATCAAGTCAGAATGAGTTTGTTTTGCTCATAGTTTGAGGTTCACTCCTCATGGACAGGGAAACCACACACATGAGAGCGGTGCACATGTAAAAGTGGGATCATGAGAAAGATGCTCACACTGTCAGCACTGAGGAAGCAGAGGGTTAACTATGCTGTTCTCATGCTCCCTGCATCTCCCTCTCACATGCAGTCTAGAAGGATGAGGCAGTGGTTGCCACCTACACCTAATGTGTTTTCCCTTTCTCTGAATATCCTCTGGGATTTGTCTAGAGATGTGCTCCAAATGACAAATAGTCCACACCAAATCCAAGAAAATTAGATGGATAATATCAAGTATTTGTTTTCTTCTCATATTAATTTAGGCACACAGTGGTTGTTAATTAATACGACTATGCCATGGTATCAGACATCTTAAAGCTTTATGTATATAATTAAGTGTCATAAGTTATGAATGCTAATATTCTAGTGAGTTAAGAAAAGTGGGCAAGCTGGGCATGGTGGCGCACGCCTTTAATCCCAGCACTCGGGAGGCAGAGGCAGGCAGATAGCTGTGAGTCCAAGGGCAGCCTGGTGTACAAAGTGAGTCCAGGATGGCCAAGGCTACACAGAGAAACCTTGTCTGGAAAAAAAAAAAAAGAAAGAAGAAAGAAAGAAAGAAAGAAAGAAAGAAAAGTGGGCAAAAATCTTCCTGTTTTTGAGTCAGTTCTGAAATCATCAGCATTTTTAAATAAGGAATTTGACGTACTTCCATAACTAGGCTGTTTTCTAATTAATAACATTTAACAAAGTCAGTATACTGTCAAATTGTTTGCTATCCCTTGAGAAAGCATTTGTCATTAATTATTATGAGGGTCAACACTTATAATTTGTACAAAGAAAGGAAAGACTATTTCAACTCTCCTTCTCAAGAAGTCTCCAAATCAATTTTCTTGCTTGTCTTTTTGATTATGTTAAATCCTAGGCACCCTCACAGCATCATCTGCAGCCACCTCTGGAAGGGCAGATATCAGCACCACTGCACCTGCAAGCACTGGAGCCCCAGGATCAGGTGAGACTCATTGAGCATTGGTGAGGCCTCAGCAGAGCATGCATTCTTGGCTGCCTGAGGTGATGCTCTGGACATTTGGCCTGTGTGCATCAGTAAGATTTACAGCACAGGAAGCAGTGCAGGACTGTGTCTTCCCATGTTGCATTGTGCAAGTGCATTGAAATAGATATGGATGCCTGCTATCACATTAGTCTCCAACATCCATGTTTTCCTGTCCTAGGGAGCACAGTGACATCCTCTGGCCACACTACCAACCTTCAAGGCTCCAATGTGTCCCCACCATCTGCCACCAGTAAACCTGGTAAGTGTAAGAGGGAATCTGTGAGTTCTCAACAATAGGGAGTATCCATAAATAAATAGACACCCCATGTCAGAGTGCAGTATGGTCTACTGCTCCATCACCGTTCCGACCCTGTGTGTGTTAAGGAACTACAGGATCATCTCCTAAAACAACTAGATCCACAAGCAGTGGGGTGACGTCACCTGAAATCAAAAGAAGGTAAGTTGAGGCTGTGTTTCAAAGAGGCTGAGCTGTTTGTAAAAGTGTGATTTGTATGCCCTATTATTTCAAAGACATGCCATTGAGACAGACATATTAGTAAAAGTATATGGAGGCCTTGTTGCTGACTCAAATCAAGATGTAGAACACTTTTTTAAAAATAAGATAAAAATTATGGCCTGGGGAAGCATCTCATAAAAGGATATTGAGCCCTGATGGTAAGCTCCTGTGGCTCAACTTGAAAGAAATCAGTGTACACAAGGTCCCTTGTTTCCAGAAATTCAGTCACTGTTCTACAGGATGATCTGGGTCATGGAAGAATCTATGATTCCTGCTTGAAAAGAGATAGAGGACAATGCTGGAATTTAAGGAAGATAGTTGAAAGCATTGGTAGGCTGATCTGTACTCCAGTGCCAAACATCCTGATAGACAATTACTGTACAATTTGAAAGGGGTGACTGAACCATCAACTGGGGCAACATCTGGAGTCCCAAGCACTGAATCCACCCAGCCTTCAGAGAAGTCAAGTGAGTACAGGCTGATGAGGAAAAAACTCTGGTTTTGACATGTGTGTTACCTTCTCTTTCACTTGCTCATTTTGAATATAAGCATGTTTAGATGGACACCTGAGGAACAGACCACAGTGAGCACTCTGACATTTTAAGAGATTTTTCTTCCCCACAAAGCAACAAAACAAGGCTTTTGATAAGATGATACTACGTTCATAGGATAGAAGTGACTGAACAGAAAATCAGTGGACTCATTTCCTCTGCTTATATTACAATGGGAATCTTTCTACCTTTGAGTAAACAGACAGATAGGTTTAAGAGAGGAGTAGAGATGCATCAAATGCTCCATGCCAGGACCATTTCCAGAGTTGTCAGTCACTAAAAGAATGCCTGGACACTCATGGGGGTCCTAGGATAGAGAAAGATTCTTGGGTTTGGAAAGTAGTTTTCCAACACACATTGAAAATTAGCCTATTGCCTGCCACTGCCTTGTCAGGTCCCAATGGGAGAGAATGTGCTTAGTCCTGAAGTGACTTGTGGTGTCTGGATAGTGTGGTACCCTTTGGGGGTCTCGTTGTTCTCTGAGAAATAGGAGGGGGAAGGAGGGGAATGGAATGATGGTGGGACTGGGAAAAGGGAGTGATGGGGTTGTTACCAAAATTTATGAGATTTAATTAATGAATAAATGAAAAAAAAAAAAAGAAAATCAGTCAAGTGACTGTTTTGTCAGTAATTGGTGAGTACCTATCAGAAGATAAACTATAAACTCTGAGGCTGAGAGGTTAAGGTTGGGTCCTTGGTTTGTTGTGAGTCCCAGTCGTCTATAGAACAAGTCAAGCAAACATACCTGCTAAGTGCACACGA
This sequence comes from Acomys russatus, assembly GCF_903995435.1. Lineage (NCBI taxonomy): Eukaryota > Metazoa > Chordata > Mammalia > Rodentia > Muridae > Acomys > Acomys russatus. Next base: position 53,971,892 of record NC_067153.1, read on the forward strand.
TTAATTTCCCTGGCCAAACCTACTTCTGCTGCCATGTTATTTCTAAGAAAATTACAATGCTGTTGTGTCTCAGGAAGTACAGTCACTACTGAATCCACATCAAGGGACAAGGGAGTGAGCACAGCCAGAGAACCCAGCAGCAGTGCTACAAGCCAGGGAGTCTCAGGTGAGTGAGAGCAGGCACCTCATTAGTAGCAGCTCAGTGGGTAGAGGTGACCCATGTGGGCTGCAGGGAAGGATGCACTTATGCACTGAGGGAGGTTTAGGAAGGAAGCTCTCCATGTCTGCCCTCTGAGGACTAGTGCATGTTCCAGCAAGGGTCTTTTCCTTTTCAGGCACAACAGCACAGTCTGTGGTAGTTACTACAGGAGCAAAGCAGGAGGCTACTACTGGGGTCCCAGGCACAGGAGCCAGCACTGGAAGCCCAGCAGGCAAGACAAGAGCGCCATGGTGGACTGGGGAGGGGAGTAATCATAGTGATGTCCACAACAGTGTGAGACAATGAGCTCAAGGACGAGTATCAATAGCCACACTGTGGAACTATATGGGAGAAGTGTAACTGTGAAATGCCTTTAGGCTGCTGTGGCCGGCACTCTCTGTGACCCTCAGCCTCATCCTTATTCCCATAGGAACAAGTGGAAGTCCACCTGCAGCCAGCACTGGAGCTCCTGGGGAAGGCACATCTGGAACAACAGGTACTGAGTGATCTCAGCCGGGGTCACCCAGGCAGCAGATACGTGAGCATTTCATAAAACACATAACGAGATGAATACTGTTGGGAAAGTGATAATATTCACCAATGACCTTTAGTATATTTACTCTATTTCTGTGAATAATATACCACCAAAGCAAATCAAGTCAGAATGAGTTTGTTTTGCTCATAGTTTGAGGTTCACTCCTCATGACAGGGAAACCACACACATGAGAGCGGTGCACATGTAAAAGTGGGATCATGAGAAAGATGCTCACACTGTCAGCACTGAGGAAGCAGAGGGTTAACTATGCTGTTCTCATGCTCCCTGCATCTCCTCTCACATGCAGTCTAGAAGGATGAGGCAGTGGTTGCCACCTACACCTAATGTGTTTTCCCTTTCTCTGAATATCCTCTGGGATTTGTCTAGAGATGTGCTCCAAATGACAAATAGTCCACACCAAAATCCAAGAAATTAGATGGATAATATCAAGTATTTGTTTTCTTCTCATATTAATTTAGGCACACAGTGGTTGTTAATTAATACGACTATGCCATGGTATCAGACATCTTAAAGCTTTATGTATATAATTAAGTGTCATAAGTTATGAATGCTAATATTCTAGTGGAGTTAAGAAAAGTGGGCAAGCTGGGCATGGTGGCGCACGCCTTTAATCCCAGCACTCGGGAGGCAGAGGCAGGCAGATAGCTGTGAGTTCAAGGGGCAGCCTGGTGTACAAAGTGAGTCCAGGATGGCCAAGGCTACACAGAGAAACCTTGTCTGGAAAAAAAAAAAAAAAAAAGAAAGAAAGAAAGAAAGAAAGAAAAGTGGCAAAAATCTTCCTGTTTTTGAGTCAGTTCTGAAATCATCAGCATTTTTAAATAAGGAATTTGACGTACTTCCATAACTAGGCTGTTTTCTAATTAATAACATTTAACAAAGTCAGTATACTGTCAAATTGTTTGCTATCCCTTGAGAAAGCATTGTCATTAATATTATGAGGGTCAACACTTATAATTTGTACAAAGAAAGGAAAGACTATTTCAACTCTCCTTCTCAAGAAGTCTCCAAATCAATTTTCTTGCTTGTCTTTTTGATTATGTTAAATCCTAGGCACCCTCACAGCATCATCTGCAGCCACCTCTGGAAGGGCAGATATCAGCACCACTGCACCTGCAAGCACTGGAGCCCCAGGATCAGGTGAGACTCATTGAGCATTGGTGAGGCCTCAGCAGAGCATGCATTCTTGGCTGCCTGAGGTGATGCTCTGGACATTTGGCCTGTGTGCATCAGTAAGATTTACAGCACAGGAAGCAGTGCAGGACTGTGTCTTCCCATGTTGCATTGTGCAAGTGCATTGAAATAGATATGGATGCCTGCTATCACATTAGTCTCCAACATCCATGTTTTCCTGTCCTAGGGAGCACAGTGACATCCTCTGGCCACACTACCAACCTTCAAGGCTCCAATGTGTCCCCACCATCTGCCACCAGTAAACCTGGTAAGTGTAAGAGGGAATCTGTGAGTTCTCAACAATAGGGAGTATCCATAAATAAATAGACACCCCATGTCAGAGTGCAGTATGGTCTACTGCTCCATCACCGTTCCGACCCTGTGTGTGTTTAAGGAACTACAGGATCATCTCCTAAAACAACTAGATCCACAAGCAGTGGGGTGACGTCACCTGAAATCAAAGAAGGTAAGTTGAGGCTGTGTTTCAAAGAGGCTGAGCTGTTTGTAAAAGTGTGATTTGTATGCCCTATTATTTCAAAGACATGCCATTGAGACAGACATATTAGTAAAAGTATATGGAGGCCTTGTTGCTGACTCAAATCAAGATGTAGAACACTTTTTTAAAAAATAAGATAAAATTATGGCCTGGGGAAGCATCTCATAAAAGGATATTGAGCCCTGATGGTAAGCTCCTGTGGCTCACTTGAAAGAAATCAGTGTACACAAGGTCCCTGTTTCCAGAAATTCAGTCACTGTTCTACAGGATGATCTGGGTCATGGAAGAATCTATGATTCCTGCTTGAAAAGAGATAGAGGACAATGCTGGAATTTAAGGAAGATAGTTGAAAGCATTGGTAGGCTGATCTGTACTCCAGTGCCAACATCCTGATAGACAATTACTGTACAATTTGAAAGGGGTGACTGAACCATCAACTGGGGCAACATCTGGAGTCCCAAGCACTGAATCCACCCAGCCTTCAGAGAAGTCAAGTGAGTACAGGCTGATGAGGAAAAAAACTCTGGTTTTGACATGTGTGTTACCTTCTCTTTCACTTGCTCATTTTGAATATAAGCATGTTTAGATGGACACCTGAGGAACAGACCACAGTGAGCACTCTGACATTTCAAGAGATTTTTCTTCCCCACAAAGCAACAAAACAAGGCTTTTGATAAGATGATACTACGTTCATAGGATAGAAGTGACTGAACAGAAAATCAGTGGACTCATTTCCTCTGCTTATATTACAATGGGAATCTTTCTACCTTTGAGTAAACAGACAGATAGGTTTAAGAGAGGAGTAGAGATGCATCAAATGCTCCATGCCAGGACCATTTCCAGAGTTGTCAGTCACTAAAAGAATGCCTGGACACTCATGGGGGTCCTAGGATAGAGAAAGATTCTTGGGTTTGGGAAAGTAGTTTTCCAACACACATTGAAAATTAGCCTATGCCTGCCACTGCCTTGTCAGGTCCCAATGGGAGAGAATGTGCTTAGTCCTGAAGTGACTTGTGGTGTCTGGATAGTGTGGTACCCTTTGGGGGTCTCGTTGTTCTCTGAGAAATAGGAGGGGGAAGGAGGGGAATGGAATGATGGTGGGACTGGGAAAGGGAGTGATGGGGTTGTTACCAAAATTTATGAGATTTAATTAATGAATAAATGAAAAAAAAAAAAAGAAAATCAGTCAAGTGACTGTTTTGTCAGTATTGGTGAGTACCTATCAGAAGATAAACTATAAACTCTGAGGCTGGAGAGGTTAAGGTTGGGTCCTTGGTTTGTTGTGAGTCCCAGTCGTCTATAGAACAAGTCAAGCAAACATACCTGCTAAGTGCACACGATTAATTTCCCTGGCCAAACCTACTTCTGCTGCCATGTTATTTCTAAGAAAATTACAATGCTGTTTGTGTCTCAGGAACTACAGTCACTACTGAATCCACATCAAGGGACAAGGGAGTGAGCACAGCCAGAGAACCCAGCAGCAGTGCTACAAGCCAGGGAGTCTCAGGTGAGTGAGAGCAGGCACCTCATTAGTAGCAGCTCAGTGGGTAGAGGTGACCCATGTGGCTGCAGGGAAGGATGCACTTATGCACTGAGGGAGGTTTAGGAAGGAAGCTCTCCATGTCTGCCCTCTGAGGACTAGTGCATGTTCCAGCAAGGGTCTTTTCCTTTTCAGGCACAACAGCACAGTCTGTGGTAGTTACTACAGGAGCAAAGCAGGAGGCTACTACTGGGGTCCCAGGCACAGGAGCCAGCACTGGAAGCCCAGCAGGCAAGACAAGAGCGCCATGGTGGACTGGGGAGGGGAGTAATCATAGTGATGTCCACAACAGTGTGAGACAATGAGCTCAAGGACGAGTATCAATAGCCACACTGTGGAACTATATGGGAGAAGTGTAACTGTGAAATGCCTTTAGGCTGCTGTGGCCGGCACTCTCTGTCACCCTCAGCCTCATCCTTATTCCCATAGGAACAAGTGGAAGTCCACCTGCAGCCAGCACTGGAGCTCCTGGTGAAGGCACATCTGGAACAACAGGTACTGAGTGATCTCAGCCGGGGTCACCCAGGCAGCAGATACGTGAGCATTTCATAAAACACATAACGAGATGAATACTGTTGGGAAAGTGATAATATTCACCAATGACCTTTAGTATATTTACTCTATTTCTGTGAATAATATACCACCAAAGCAAATCAAGTCAGAATGAGTTTGTTTTGCTCATAGTTTGAGGTTCACTCCTCATGACAGGGAAACCACACACATGAGAGCGGTGCACATGTAAAAGTGGGATCATGAGAAAGATGCTCACACTGTCAGCACTGAGGAAGCAGAGGGTTAACTATGCTGTTCTCATGCTCCCTGCATCTCCCTCTCACATGCAGTCTAGAAGGATGAGGCAGTGGTTGCCACCTACACCTAATGTGTTTTCCCTTTCTCTGAATATCCTCTGGGATTTGTCTAGAGATGTGCTCCAAATGACAAATAGTCCACACCAAAATCCAAGAAAATTAGATGGATATATCAAGTATTTGTTTTCTTCTCATATTAATTTAGGCACACAGTGGTTGTTAATTAATACGACTATGCCATGGTATCAGACATCTTAAAGCTTTATGTATATAATTAAGTGTCATAAGTTATGAATGCTAATATTCTAGTGGAGTTAAGAAAAGTGGGCAAGCTGGGCATGGTGGCGCACGCCTTTAATCCCAGCACTCGGGAGGCAGAGGCAGGCAGATAGCTGTGAGTTCAAGGGGCAGCCTGGTGTACAAAGTGAGTCCAGGATGGCCAAGGCTACACAGAGAAACCTTGTCTGGAAAAAAAAAAAGAAAGAAAGAAAGAAAGAAAGAAAAGTGGGCAAAAATCTTCCTGTTTTGAGTCAGTTCTGAAATCATCAGCATTTTTAAATAAGGAATTTGACGTACTTCCATAACTAGGCTGTTTTCTAATTAATAACATTTAACAAAGTCAGTATACTGTCAATTGTTTGCTATCCCTTGAGAAAGCATTTGTCATTAATTATTATGAGGGTCAACACTTATAATTTGTACAAAGAAAGGAAAGACTATTTCAACTCTCCTTCTCAAGAAGTCTCCAAATCAATTTTCTTGCTTGTCTTTTTGATTATGTTAAATCCTAGGCACCCTCACAGCATCATCTGCAGCCACCTCTGGAAGGGCAGATATCAGCACCACTGCACCTGCAAGCACTGGAGCCCCAGGATCAGGTGAGACTCATTGAGCATTGGTGAGGCCTCAGCAGAGCATGCATTCTTGGCTGCCTGAGGTGATGCTCTGGACATTTGGCCTGTGTGCATCAGTAAGATTTACAGCACAGGAAGCAGTGCAGGACTGTGTCTTCCCATGTTGCATTGTGCAAGTGCATTGAAATAGATAGGATGCCTGCTATCACATTAGTCTCCAACATCCATGTTTCCTGTCCTAGGGAGCACAGTGACATCCTCTGGCCACACTACCAACCTTCAAGGCTCCAATGTGTCCCACCATCTGCCACCAGTAAACCTGGTAAGTGTAAGAGGGAATCTGTGAGTTCTCAACAATAGGGAGTATCCATAAATAAATAGACACCCATGTCAGAGTGCAGTATGGTCTACTGCTCCATCACCGTTCCGACCCTGTGTGTGTTTTAAGGAACTACAGGATCATCTCCTAAAACAACTAGATCCACAAGCAGTGGGGTGACGTCACCTGAAATCAAAGAAGGTAAGTTGAGGCTGTGTTTCAAAGAGGCTGAGCTGTTTGTAAAAGTGTGATTTGTATGCCCTATTATTCAAAGACATGCCATTGAGACAGACATATTGTAAAAGTATATGGAGGCCTTGTTGCTGACTCAAATCAAGATGTAGAACACTTTTTTAAAAAATAAGATAAAATTATGGCCTGGGGGAAGCATCTCATAAAAGGATATTGAGCCCTGATGATAAGCTCCTGTGGCTCAACTTGAAAGAAATCAGTGTACACAAGGTCCCTTGTTTCCAGAAATTCAGTCACTGTTCTACAGGATGATCTGGGTCATGGAAGAATCTATGATTCCTGCTTGAAAAAAGATAGAGGACAATGCTGGAATTTAAGGAAGATAGTTGAAAGCATTGGTAGGCTGATCTGTACTCCAGTGCCAAACATCCTGATAGACAATTACTGTACAATTTGAAAGGGGTGACTGAACCATCAACTGGGGCAACATCTGGAGTCCCAAGCACTGAATCCACCCAGCCTTCAGAGAAGTCAAGTGAGTACAGGCTGATGAGGAAAAAACTCTGGTTTTGACATGTGTGTTACCTTCTCTTTCACTTGCTCATTTTGAATATAGCATGTTTAGATGGACACCTGAGGAACAGACCACAGTGAGCACTTTGACATTTCAAGAGATTTTTCTTCCCCACAAAGCAACAAAACAAGGCTTTTGATAAGGTGATACTACGTTCATAGGATAGAAGTGACTGAACAGAAAATCAGTGGACTCATTTCCTCTGCTTATATTACAATGGGAATCTTTCTACCTTTGAGTAAACAGACAGATAGGTTTAAGAGAGGAGTAGAGATGCATCAAATGCTCCATGCCAGGAGCATTTCCACAGTTGTCAGTCACTAAAAGAATGCCTGGACACTCATGGGGGTCCTAGGATAGAGAAAGATTCTTGGGTTTGGGAAAGTAGTTTTCCAACACACATTAAAATTAGCCTATTGCCTGCCACTGCCTGTCAGGTCCCAATGGGAGAGATGTGCTTAGTCCTAAAGTGACTTGTGGTGTCTGGACAGTGTGGTACCCTTTGGGGGTCTCGTTGTTCTCTGAGAAATAGGAGGGGGAAGGAGGGGAATGGAATGATGGTGGGACTGGGAAAAGGGAGTGATGGGGTTGTTACCAAAATTTATGAGATTTAATTAATGAATAAATGAAAAAAAAAAAGAAAATCAGTCAAGTGACTGTTTTGTCAGTAATTGGTGAGTACCTATCAGAAGATAAACTATAAACTCTGAGGCTGGAGAGGTTAAGGTTGGGTCCTTGGTTTGTTGTGAGTCCCAGTCGTCTATAGAACAAGTCAAGCAAACATACCTGCTAAGTGCACACGATTAATATCCCTGGCCAAACCTACTTCTGCTGGCATGTTATTTCTAAGAAAATTACAATGCTGTTTGTGTCTCAGGAACTACAGTCACTACTGAATCCACATCAAGGGACAAGGGAGTGAGCACAGCCAGAGAACCCAGCAGCAGTGCTACAAGCCAGGGAGTCTCAGGTGAGTGAGAGCAGGCACCTCATTAGTAGCAGCTCAGTGGGTAGAGGTGACCCATGTGGGCTGCAGGGAAGGATGCACTTATGCACTGAGGGAGGTTTAGGAAGGAAGCTCTCCATGTCTGCCCTCTGAGGACTAGTGCATGTTCCAGCAAGGGGTCTTTTCCTTTTCAGGCACAACAGCACAGTCTGTGGTAGTTACTACAGGAGCAGAGCAGGAGGCTACTACTGGGGTCCCAGGCACAGGAGCCAGCACTGGAAGCCCAGCAGGCAAGACAAGAGCGCCATGGTGGACTGGGGAGGGGAGTAATCATAGTGATGTCCATAACAGTGTGAGACAATGAGCTCAAGGACGAGTATCAATAGCCACACTGTGGAACTATATGGGAGAAGTGTAACTGTGAAATGCCTTTAGGCTGCTGTGGCCGGCACTCTCTGTGACCCTCAGCCTCATCCTTATTCCCATAGGAACAAGTGGAAGTCCACCTGCAGCCAGCACTGGAGCTCCTGGGAAGGCACATCTGGAACAACAGGTACTGAGTGATCTCAGCCGGGGTCACCAGGCAGCAGATACGTGAGCATTTCATAAAACACATAACGAGATGAATACTGTTGGGAAAGTGATAATATTCACCAATGACCTTTAGTATATTTACTCTATTTCTGTGAATAATATACCACCAAAGCAAATCAAGTCAGAATGAGTTTGTTTTGCTCATAGTTTGAGGTTCACTCCTCATGACAGGGAAACCACACACATGAGAGCGGTGCACATGTAAAAGTGGGATCATGAGAAAGATGCTCACACTGTCAGCACTGAGGAAGCAGAGGGTTAACTATGCTGTTCTCATGCTCCCTGCATCTCCCTCTCACATGCAGTCTAGAAGGATGAGGCAGTGGTTGCCACCTACACCTAATGTGTTTTCCCTTTCTCTGAATATCCTCTGGGATTTGTCTAGAGATGTGCTCCAAATGACAAATAGTCCACACCAAAATCCAAGAAAATTAGATGGATAATATCAAGTATTTGTTTTCTTCTCATATTAATTTAGGCACACAGTGGTTGTTAATTAATACGACTATGCCATGGTATCAGACATCTTAAAGCTTTATGTATATAATTAAGTGTCATAAGTTATGAATGCTAATATTCTAGTGGAGTTAAGAAAAGTGGGCAAGCTGGCCATGGTGGCGCACGCCTTTAATCCCAGCACTCGGGAGGCAGAGGCAGGCAGATAGCTGTGAGTCCAAGGGCAGCCTGGTGTACAAAGTGAGTCCAGGATGGCCAAGGTTACACAGAGAAACCTTGTCTGGAAAAAAAAAAAAGAAAGAAAGAAAGAAAGAAAAGTGGGCAAAAATCTTCCTGTTTTTGAGTCAGTTCTGAAATCATCAGCATTTTTAAATAAGGAATTTGACGTACTTCCATAACTAGGCTGTTTTCTAATTAATAACATTTAACAAAGTCAGTATACTGTCAAATTGTTTGCTATCCCTTGAGAAAGCATTTGTCATTAATTATTATGAGGGTCAACGCTTATAATTTGTACAAAGAAAGGAAAGACTATTTCAACTCTCCTTCTCAAGAAGTCTCCAAATCAATTTTCTTGCTTGTCTTTTTGATTATGTTAAATCCTAGGCACCCTCACAGCATCATCTGCAGCCACCTCTGGAAGGGCAGATATCAGCACCACTGCACCTGCAAGCACTGGAGCCCCAGGATCAGGTGAGACTCATTGAGCATTGGTGAGGCCTCAGCAGAGCATGCATTCTTGGCTGCCTGAGGTGATGCTCTGGACATTTGGCCTGTGTGCATCAGTAAGATTTACAGCACAGGAAGCAGTGCAGGACTGTGTCTTCCCATGTTGCATTGTGCAAGTGCATTGAAATAGATATGGATGCCTGCTATCACATTAGTCTCCAACATCCATGTTTTCCTGTCCTAGGGAGCACAGTGACATCCTCTGGCCACACTACCAACCTTCAAGGCTCCAATGTGTCCCCACCATCTGCCACCAGTAAACCTGGTAAGTGTAAGAGGGAGGCTGTGAGTTCTCAACAATAGGGAGTATCCATAAATAAATAGACACCCCATGTCAGAGTGCAGTATGGTCTACTGCTCCATCACCGTTCCGACCCTGTGTGTGTTTAAGGAACTACAGGATCATCTCCTAAAACAACTAGATCCACAAGCAGTGGGGTGACGTCACCTGAAATCAAAGAAGGTAAGTTGAGGCTGTGTTTCAAAGAGGCTGAGCTGTTTGTAAAAGTGTGATTTGTATGCCCTATTATTTCAAAGACATGCCATTGAGACAGACATATTAGTAAAAGTATATGGAGGCCTTGTTGCTGACTCAAATCAAGATGTAGAATACTTTTTTAAAAAATAAGATAAAATTATGGCCTGGGGGAAGCATCTCATAAAAGGATATTGAGCCCTGATGGTAAGCTCCTGTGGCTCAACTTGAAAGAAATCAGTGTACACAAGGTCCCTTGTTTCCAGAAATTCAGTCACTGTTCTACAGGATGATCTGGGTCATGGAAGAATCTATGATTCCTGCTTGAAAAAAGATAGAGGACAATGCTGGAATTTAAGGAAGATAGTTGAAAGCATTGGTAGGCTGATCTGTACTCCAGTGCAAAACATCCTGATAGACAATTACTGTACAATTTGAAAGGGGTGACTGAACCATCAACTGGGGCAACATCTGGAGTCCCAAGCACTGAATCCACCCAGCCTTCAGAGAAGTCAAGTGAGTACAGGCTGATGAGGAAAAAACTCTGGTTTTGACATGTGTGTTACCTTCTCTTTCACTTGCTCATTTTGAATATAAGCATGTTTAGATGGACACCTGAGGAACAGACCACAGTGAGCACTTTGACATTTCAAGAGATTTTTCTTCCCCACAAAGCAACAAAACAAGGCTTTTGATAAGATGATACTACGTTCATAGGATAGAAGTGACTGAACAGAAAATCAGTGGACTCATTTCCTCTGCTTATATTACAATGGGAATCTTTCTACCTTTGAGTAAACAGACAGATAGGTTTAAGAGAGGAGTAGAGATGCATCAAATGCTCCATGCCAGGAGCATTTCCAGAGTAGTCAGTCACTAAAAGAATGCCTGGACACTCATGGGGGTCCTAGGATAGAGAAAGATTCTTGGGTTTGGGAAAGTAGTTTTCCAACACACATTAAAAATTAGCCTATTGCCTGCCACTGCCTTGTCAGGTCCCAATGGGAGAGAATGTGCTTAGTCCTAAAGTGACTTGTGGTGTCTGGACAGTGTGGTACCCTTTGGGGGTCTCGTTGTTCTCTGAGAAATAGGAGGGGGAAGGAGGGGAATGGAATGATGGTGGGACTGGGAAAAGGGGAGTGATGGGGTTGTTACCAAAATTTATGAGATTTAATTAATGAATAAAAGAAAAAAAAAAAAAAGAAAATCAGTCAAGTGACTGTTTGTCAGTAATTGGTGAGTACCTATCAGAAGATAAACTATAAACTCTGAGGCTGGAGAGGTTAAGGTTGGGTCCTTGGTTTGTTGTGAGTCCCAGTCGTCTATAGAACAAGTCAAGCAAACATACCTGCTAAGTGCACACGATTAATTTCCCTGGCCAAACCTACTTCTGCTGGCATGTTATTTCTAAGAAAATTACAATGCTGTTTGTGTCTCAGGAAGTACAGTCACTACTGAATCCACATCAAGGGACAAGGGAGTGAGCACAGCCAGAGAACCCAGCAGCAGTGCTACAAGCCAGGGAGTCTCAGGTGAGTGAGAGCAGGCACCTCATTAGTAGCAGCTCAGTGGGTAGAGGTGACCCATGTGGGCTGCAGGGAAGGATGCACTTGTGCACTGAGGGAGGTTTAGGAAGGAAGCTCTCCATGTCTGCCCTCTGAGGACTAGTGCATGTTCCAGCAAGGGCCTTTTCCTTTTCAGGCACAACAGCACAGTCTGTGGCAGTTACTACAGGAGCAGAGCAGGAGGCTACTACTGGGGTCCCAGGCACAGGAGCCAGCACTGGAAGCCCAGCAGGCAAGACAAGAGCGCCATGGTGGACTGGGGAGGGGAGTAATCATAGTGATGTCCACAACAGTGTGAGACAATGAGCTGAAGGATGAGTATCACTAGCCACACTGTGGAACTATATGGGAGAAGTGTAACTGTGAAATGCCTTTAGGCTGCTGTGGCTGGCACTCTCTGTGACCCTCAGCCTCATCCTTATTCCCATAGGAACAAGTGGAAGTCCACCTGCAGCCAGCACTGGAGCTCCTGGGGAAGGCACATCTGGAACAACAGGTACTGAGTGATCTCAGCCGGGGTCACCCAGGCAGCAGATACGTGAGCATTTCATAAAACACATAACGAGATGTGTTTACTGTTGGGAAAGTGATAATATTCACCAATGACCTTTAGTATATTTACTTTATTTCTGTGAATAATATGCCACGAAATCAAAGCAAGTTAGAATGGGTTTGTTTTGCTCACAGTTTGAGGTTCACTCTTCATGACAGGGAAACCACACACATGAGAGCGGTGCACATGTAAAAGTGGGATCATGAGAAAGATGCTCACACTGTCAGCACTGAGGAAGCAGAGGGATAACTATGCTGTTCTCATGCTCCCTGCATCTCCCTCTCACATGCAGTCTAGAAGGATGACGCAGTGGCTGCCACCTCCTGGGCTTTCCCTCTCTCTGAATATCCTCTGAGATTTGCCCAGAGACATGTTTCTAATGATAAATAGTCCATACCAAAATCCAGAATATTAGATGGATAATATTAAGTATTTGTTTTCTTTTAATATTATTTTGGTACACAGTAATTACTAATTAATATGATAATGCCACAGTATCAGACATCTTAAAGCTTCTTGTATATAATTAATTGTCATAAGTCATGAATGATAAAACTATAGTGGAGTTAAGACAAGTGGGCAAAAATCTTTCTGTTTTTGACTCAGTTCTAAAATCATTGGCATTTTTAAATAAGGGTTTTAATGTACTTTCATAACTGGGCTGTTTTATAATTAATGAACATTTAACAAAGTCAGTATGTTGTCAAATTATTCACTATCCCTTGAGAAAGCATTTGTCATTAATTATTATGAGTGTGGACACTTATATTTTGTACAAAGAAAAGAAAGAGTATTTCAACTCCCCTTCTCAAGCAAAGTCTCCAATTCAATTTTCTTGCTTGTCTTTTTAACTGTGGTAAATACTAGGCATTCCCACAGCATCATCTGCAGCCACCTCTGGAAGGGCAGGGATCAGCACCACTGCACCTGCAAGTACTGGAGCCCCAGGGTCAGGTGAGACTCACTGGCATTTGTTCAGACTTCAGCCGCTCATGCATTCTTTCCCTTGATGCCTCAGGCAATGGTCTGCAAATTTAGCCTGTGCGTGTGAGTAATATTCATGGCACAGGAAGCAGTGCAGTAGTGTGTCTTCTCATGTTATACCATGAAAGTCCAATCATATAACCAAGTACACCTGAAATCACATTACAATCCAACACCCACGTTTTCCTGTCCCAGGGAGCACAGTAACATCATCAGGCCACACTACCAACCGTCAAGGCTCCAGTCTGTCCACACCCTCTACCACTAGTAAACCAGGTAAGTGTAAGAGTGAGGCTATGAGTGCTCAGTTATCAAATGGAGGGATGAATATGCATATCCCCATTTCTACATATGGGAATATACAAGCACTCATGCATATTAAAAGGCTCTGAGTCCTCCTATCAAATTAGAGACTCCATATCAAAATGGAGTATCTCCATTTATTAATATGTGAATGTTAAGAATGTGTCAAATAAGGAGCTCATTATATTTCCATTAATTCACATGGGGGGTATGTAATTTCTAATATATTTAGAGGAATAAAACTGGAATCAGGGGAAGAACTGCATTAGTTGACATTTTTCTTTCGTCCTGTCAGTTAGTGTCCTTATACGTTCTTGAGGGCCTTGATAACCCCAATTTTTTACTTGGAGCTTAAGAACATTGATGCTTGAGGGCCAAGACTTATTCTTCTGACAATAAACTCATGTTGAATAGAAAAATTCTGAAATTCTTTTTTATCAAGGCTAGTACATGGGGGTTCTTTTTTTTTAAATTTTTTATTAATTTATTCTTGTTACATCTCAATGGTTATCCCATCCCTTGTATCCTCCCATTCTTCCATCCCTCCCATTTTCTCCTTTTCTCCTCCCCTATGACTGTTCCTGAAGGGGATTTTCTCCCCCTGTATATGCTCATAGGGTATCAAGTCTCTTCTTGGTAACCTGCTGTCCTTCCTCTGAGTGTCACCAGGTCTCCCCCTCACTTATATCTGCATACTAGCCCAAGGAGCATGTCCCATGAAAGCCTTCACTTACCAGGAAACTGGGACGGAGGGGAGGACATCCTATTGGGACTCTAGATGAGAGAAGCATGGGAGAATAGCAAAGTAGAAAGATCCAGAGGGTCCTAGAAACCTACAAGTAGAACATTATGATAGGCAGATTTGGGCCCAGGGGTCCCGCTCAAACTAAGGCACCAGCCAAGGACAATACAGGTGGTAAACGTTAAACCCCTACCCAGATCTAGCCAATGGTCAGAACATTCTCCACAGTTGAGTGGAGAGTGGGGTATAACTTCCACACGTACTCTGGTGCCACATGTGTGTTCTTGTACTAAGGATCATGACAGAAATTCTTGTGAAAGATCTAGTTGGTCTCAATAAGCATCTGAGTACTGGGTTCAAATAGAGGAATATAAGGGAGATAGACAATCTTGTGTCCATACAGAATCAAGTAAGCCCAGTAAAGATGCCCCCATATCATATAATCTTGACTCAACAATAGGAAGAATCCATAAATAAATAGACTCCCTACCTCAGAGAGCTGTGTGGTCTACTGCTCCTTCACTGTCATGACATTGTGTGTGTGTGTGTGTGTGTGTGTGTGTGTGTGTGTGTGTGTGTGTGTTTAAGGAACTACAGGATCATCTGCTGAAACAACTAGATCCACAAGCAATGGGGTGACATCACCTGAAAGCAAAGAAGGTAAGTTGAGGCTGTGTTTCAAAGAGGCTGAGCTGTTGGTAAAATTTGAGAGTGATTTTTTAATGCCTTATTTATTTTCAAGAACTGCCATTGAGACAGATGTATAAACAAAGTATATGGTGGACTCATTGTTGATGCAAATCAAGATGCACAGAGATGTAGCAAATCTGTCCCCACTTGGTGCTCTTTGGAAGGAGTATAGTAATGCCTCATTTAACACCATGCTCCTTTTGGAAAGTTGCCTTTTCTCTCCACTCATAAGTGGATCCAGTCTTTGAATGAAACTCAGGAAGCTGGATGGAAGCTGTCTTGCTTCTCTTTCTAGGATGCACTCTCCATGTGACTGTGACTTTCAAGGGTATTTGTTTGACACTTCCTGATTTGGGGAGGAGGGATAATTTCTAACTAGTTTCATTGATAAATGAAAAAATGTATTGCACCTTTTGAAATACACCAAATGGATTGAGTGCCTAGTTAAAAAGGATGGTTCTTTTTGCCAAAAAATAATGCACAGAGGCCTTTTTAACAAATAACATAAAATTATGGTCTGGGGAGATGTACCTCCTAAAAGCCCTACAATAGGCTCTGATGAGGATGTTGAGGCCTGAAACCCAACTCCTATGTCTTAATTTGAATCAAATAAATCTGTAACAAGGTTCACTGTTTCCAATAAGTCAATGAGTGCTCTGCAGGATGATCTGGGTCACGGAAGCTCTTATGATTGCTGCTTGAAAAGAAGGAAATAGAGGATAGTGTAAGAATGTAAAGGAGATAATAGAAAGCATTGGTAAGCTAATCTGTACTTCTATACCAAATGTCCTGATAAACAATTGCTGTTTATTTTCAAAGGGACTACTGAACCATCAGCTGGGGGAACATCTGGAGCCCCAAGCACTGAACCGACCCAGCCTTCTGAAAAGTCAAGTGAGTACAGGCTGATGAGAGGAAGTCATGGGTTTGGACAAGGGTATTTATTACCTTTTCCTCCCCTTGCTCATTTGAAATCAAGGCGCAACATTTGGATGTCCTTATATGGACCAAATGGAAGGGAAGAACAATACCATTTAAGGGGGCTTTATCTGCTACAAAACAATAAACCAAGGCTGTAGATAACATGATACTAAGATCAAAGAGTAGCCTTGGTTAAACAGAAAAGGACTAGACTCATTTCTTCTGGTGATAAGACACTGAGATGATATTCCACCTTTTTAGTAGACAGACAGACAGACAGACTTCAGAGAGCACACAGTGGTGGATCAGATGTTCTATCCCAGGAGCATTCCCAGAGTTGTTAGTCTCTAAAGGAAATGTCTGGACCCTGATAATGTCACAGCATGGAGGAAGATCCTGTTGTTTTTGCAAAGTGTTCATCCAACACACTTTGAAAATCAGTCAAGTAACTGTTTTGTCAGAAATTGTTGAGTGAAAATTTAGGGTTAAGCTCTGGGGATGGAGTGGATGAGGTTAGGGTCCTAGGTCTGCTGTGAACTAAAATGGTCTATGAAACAAGTTAGACAAACTTATCCACCAAGTGGACAGGATAATTTTCCTTGGCAAGACCTATTTCTGATGGATTGTCATTGCTAAGAAAATTTACAGTGCTGTTTGTGTCTCAGAAACTGCTGTCACTACTGAGCCCACATCAAGGGACAAGGGAGTCAGCACAGCCAGGGAACCCACCAGCAGTGCCACAAGCCAGGGGGTCTCAGGTGAGTGAAGCACCTCACTAGAAGCAATGGTGTGGATAGAAGGGAAACGTATGGGCTTCGAGGGAAGCTTAGACATGCACACAGAGTGAGGTACAGAATGGGAGCTCTCCGTGGAACTTCTCCAAGCGTCCCTTCAGAGTACTAGTTCATGCATCTAGCATGAATTCCTTTGTTTTCAGGAACAACAGCACAGTCTGTGGGAGTTGCCACAGGAGCAGGTCAAGAGGCCACTCCTGGGGTCGCAGGCACAGGAGCCAGCACTGAAAGCCCAGCAGGCAATCCACATTGTCATGCTGGACTGGGAAGTGGCATAGCAATAGTTTTGTCCAGAGCAGTGTGAGATAATGAGTTCAAGGATGAGTACGAAAACGACAGTGTAGGATATAATGGCAGAAGTATAACTTTGCAATGAGTTCAGTGGCTGCCTGTGACCGGCACTATATTTGCTCTTAAGCATCATTCTTATTCCCACAGGAACAAGTGGAGGTCCACCTGCAGCCAGCACTGGAGCGCCTGGTGAAGGCACATCTGGAATAACCGGTACTGAGTGAGCTCAACAGGGGTCACCCAGGCAGGAGATATATGAGCATTTCATGAAACACATTAAGATGATATTCTATTGGGAAGTGACAATTTTCACAAATGACCTTTAGTATATTTACTTTCTTTCTGTGAGTAATATGCCACCAAGGCAAATCAAGTTGAAAGTGGTTTGTTTTGCTCACAGTTTGAGTTTCACTCCTGACAGGGAAACCATACACATGGGAGCGGTACGCATGTAAAAGTGGGATCACGAGAAAGATGCTCACACTGAAAACACTGAGGAAGCGAAGTGATAATTCCGTTGTTCTAGTGCTTCCTGAATCTCCCTTTCACAGTCAGTCTAGAAGGATAACTCAGTGGTTGTCATCTACCTTGAAAGTGGCCTTTTACTCTCTATACATATCCTCTGAGGTGTGCCCTCATGTATATCATCACGACTTACGGAAGCATAAAAGTATGGTGGGTTTCCGTCAGATGGGCCAAGATCCTCATATGTTCTTGAGTCAGTTCTGAATTATGAACATTTCTTTATAAGGAATTTGACTTACTTCCATAAGTAGAGTGTTTTGTAATAAGTCAATATTTAACCAAATCAGTATATGTCAGATTATTCGATTCAATATCCATTGAGAAAGAAGTTGTCATTAACTATTATGTGGGTAGACACATTTTGCAAGAGAAAAAGAAAGACTATTTCAATTCTTGTTCTAAAGAAAATCTCCAATTCAACGTTCTTACACAATATTTTAACTGTGATAAATGCCAGGCACCCCTGCAGCATCATCTGAAGCCACCTCTGGAAGGGAAGGGATCAGGACCACTGTACCTGCAAGTACTGGAGCCCCAGGGTCAGGTGAGACACTCATTAGCCTTTGATAATGCCTCAGCAGCTCATGAGTTCCCTTGACGCCTCTGATGATGGTCTGGAAATTTGTCCTATGTGCGTGATTCAAATTCATGGCATAGGAAGTATTGCACTAATGTGACTTCGTGTTTCTTCCTGCAAATCCACTCATATACACAAGGCAATCATGTTAATCTCCAACATCCATGTTTTCCTGCCCTAGAAAGCACAGTGACATCCTCAGGCCACACTACCAACCTTCCAGGCTCCACTTTGTCCCCAGTTTCTGCCAGCAGCAAACCAGGTAAGTATTATAAGGGAGGCTATGAGTGCTTAGGTGTCAAATGGAGAGCTGAGAGTGTCCACATTTCATTATGTTTAAGAAAGTATGAATAGCATGCATATTAAAGTCTCTGAGTCTTCATGTCAAACTGAGGACTGACTATATGTCTGTTTATTAATATGGAAATGTAAGAATGATGTGTAAATTACAAAGCATGAATCCTCAGATGTCAAATGAGAGGCTGGTTCCTGTCTCCATTAATTCACATGGGAATGTGAAATTTCTTATACATTTAGAGAGGTAGAGATAGCATCAGGAAAAGGACTGAATTAGTTTATGTTTTTTATTATATTATGCTATAGTTAATGTCCTCATATGTACTTTGGGGCGTTGATTCTTTCTTGGAGCTAAAATCACTAATTCATGAGGCCTAAAGTTTATATTCTGACCACGAGCTCACATCAGATAGAAAAATCCTGAAATTCCTCTTTATCAGGATTATTAAATGTGCTTTCTTGTATGAAGGACCAAGACAAAATTATTTGTGAAAATACAATTGGTTTCAATAAGCATTTGAGTGCTGAATACAAATAAAGGAATATAAAAATGGTGAACAATTCTGATTCTTTGCAGAAAGAAAAATAAGCCCAAATGATTCCCTCAGATTATATAAAATTTAGAAAGATAGAATCAACAATTGGAACTATCCACAAATAAATAGAAACCCATGTCAGAGCTGTGTAGGCTACTGCTCTATCATTGTCGTGACATTGTGTGTGTGTGTGTGTTTAAGGAACTACAGGATCATCTGCTGAAACAACTAGATCCACAAGCAGTGGGGTGACGTCACCTGAAAGCAAAGAAGGTAAGTTGAGGCTGTCTTCCAAAGAGGCTGAGGCTGTTGGTAAAATTGAGTGTAATTTTTATGCCTCATTTATTTCAAATAAATGCCATTGAGATAGACATATTAATAAAAGTATATGGAGGCCTCATTGTTGACCCAAATAAAGATGCAGAGAAGCATTTTTTAAAAATAAAATAAAAGTATGGCCTGGGGAGAAGCATCTCATATAAAAGCCCTAATGTTGGCTCTGATGAGGATGTTGAGCCCTGACACTCAACTCCTGTGGCTTAATTTGAGAGAAATCAGTGTGCACAAGGTCCCTTGTATCCAACAAGTCAATCATTGCGCTGCAAGATGATCTAGGTCATGGAAGAGTCTATGATTCCTGCTTGAAAAGAGATAAATAAAGGACAATGCTGGAATATAAGGAAGATAGTTGAAAGCATTGGTAGGCTGATCTGCACCCCTGTGCCAAACATCCTGATAGACAGTTACTGTTCACTTTGACAGGGACAACTAAACCATCAGCTGGGGGAACATCTGGAGCCCCAAGCACTGAATTGACCCAGCCTTCTGACAAGTCACGTGAGTACAGGCTGATGTGAGGAAGTCATGGGCTTTGGCAAGTGGGCAACCTTCTCTGTTCCTTACTCGTCTTATTTGTTAGTTAGTTTGTTTATTTATTATATATTCAGAATTCTGCGTGCATGCCGGAAGAGGGCATCAGATCTCATGTATAGATGATTATGAACTGCTATGTAGGCACTGGGAATTGGACTCAGGGACTTTGGAAGAATAGACAATGTTCTGAACCTCTGAGCCATCTCTCCAGTCCCTCCGTTGCTCATTTCAAATATAAGAACATTTAGATGGACATATGAGAACTAAAGAAAAAGGGAGAACTATGACATTTCAAGAGGCTTTCTCCTCCACACAGCAATAAGACAAGGCTTTTGAAAACATGACACTACTTTCAAAGGGTAGACGTTATTGAGCAGAAAGTCATCTTTTATTTTTATTGTTTTAGTACTTTTATTTTATTACACATGTATAAAACAAACTACATACAGCAGGGAACCATGTGACAATCATGAGAATAATGGGTTCTATACATGTTACATTCATAGTGACTTGGCCATCTGCATTCGACCTGTTTGAAGTAAGTGTCTTTCCTGTCTTGTTGGGTCTAAATTTCCAAATGAGATTCAATGTCTATCCTATCTCAACTCTGATAGCTTAATTTCTTTATCTTGATCTAAAATGATCTTGTCCCCTAACCAACTAAACTTGGTTGTAAAACTATACTATCTTGTCTTCAATGCCCCCTCAGAGACTTGAGAAGGAATAAAACTTAAATTCCTGAGTGAACCAGCAGTGCGAAAGTCACTTTTTAAGTAGACAGACAGATAGACCTTAGAAATGAGGCAGAGATGGATCAAATGCTCTATCCCAGGATAGAGAAAGATTCTGGTGTTTTGAAAAGTATTTGGCCAACACACATTGAAAATTAGCCTGTTGCCTGCTACTGCCTTGTCAGGCCCCAATGGGAGAATAAGTGCTTAGTCCTGATGTGACTTGAGGTTCCTAAATGGGTTCATGCCCCTTGGGACCTCCCTTTTCTGAGAAAAAGGAGAAGAAGAAATGGGGTAGAAAGAGACATGATGGTCAGACTGGGAGGAGAAGAGGAATGGGGCTAGGATCAGTATATAAAAAGATTGAATTAATAAATAAATGGAAAAGAAAAAAGAAAATTAATCAAGTAACTGTTTTGTCAGAAATTATTGAGTGCAAATTAGAGGATAAACTCTGGGGCTGGAGACGTTGAGGTTGGGTCTCAAATCTGTTGTGAGCTTAAAGGGTCTATAAAACAAGTCAAGCAAACATTTCCAACAAATGGGCAGGATAAATATCAATGGCCAGACCTTTCTCTGATGGCATGTTTCTTTCTAAGAGAAACTGTGATGCTTTTTGTGTCTAGGAACTGCAGTCACTACTGAGCCCACATCAAGGGACAAGGGAGTCAGCACAGCCAGGGAACCCAGCAGCAGTGCCACAAGCCAGGGAGTCTCAAGTAAGTGAGAGCCGACATCTCAGTGGGAGTAGCTCGGTGGGTAGAGGTGACCCATGTGCACTGCAGGGAAGGATGGACATGTGCACAGAGCGAGATTTACAATAGAACCTCTCCACGTCTGCCCCCTGAGGACTAGTGCATGTTCCAGCAAGGGTCTTTTCCTTTTCAGGCACAACAGCACAGTCTGTGGCAGTTACCACAGGAGCAGAGCAGGAGGCCACTCCTGAGGTCCCAGGCATAGAAGCCAGCACTGGAAGCCCAGCAGGCAAGACAAGAGCGCCATGGTGGACTGGGGAGGGGAGTAATCATAGTGATGTCCACAACAGTGTGAGACAATGAGCTCAAGGAAAAGGGACCAGGGACCACGCTGCAGAACTTAATGGCAGAAGTGTAACTTTGAAATGCCTTGGGAGGCTGCTGTGGCCATCACTCTCTGTGACCTTAATCACACTTTTTATAACCACAGGAACAAGTAGAAGTCCACATGCAGCCAGCACTGGAGCTACTGGTGGAAACACATCTGGAACAGCAGGTACTGCATGAGCTCAGCATGGGCCACCAAAGCAGCAGATATGTGAGCATTTCGTGCAACATGGAAGGAGATACATTTCTGGTACAGGGGAAGGGGTGACCATCACAAAATCATGTAATATTAGATACTTTTTTTTTTCCTGTGAACAAATCTCTGACTCAAAAAATTAGGAATGGTTTACTTTGCTCTGCTTGAGGTTCATTCCTCATGACAGTGAAATCATGCAGATGCATGATGCACACGTAAAAATGAGGTCACAAGGCAGATGCTCACACTCTAAGCATAGTGACAAAATTTGGTGTGCTCACGTTCCTTCTATTTCCCTTTCACATCCTGTCTACAAGTATATGACTCATTGGTTGCCACTGCCTGCACACTGGGCTTTCCCTCTCCGTGAATATCCTCAGAGATATGCCAGAGAGGTGCTCCAAATGCTAAACAGTCCCACACCAAGCTTCCATGACATGAGGTTCATGTGGACAAGTACAGCTGTTTGTCCAGCACCACTTTAGTCACGCAGCATTTCCTAAATAGGGGGAACCATGACCTCATGCACCTTTGTGTTTTGTGTAAAACTAACAGCCATGCGATATGGAAGCTGCAAACACGTGAGCGGAGAGTCTCAAAGGGTCTCATGTCATTCCTAAAACTGTCGTCATTCCTCCATGACAAATTGCCTTACTTCCATAGGCAGTGTGTTTTCTAAATAGCGAATACTTAATCAAAACAGTATGTTGTCAAAATACACGATTTCCTTGAGAAAGAAGATGTCCTTGAATTTTATAACGGTGGGCAATTTCATTTCACAGGAGGGGAAACACACTATTTTAATATTTTAAAGGAAAATCTACTTTCAAATTTCTTACTTATTTTTTTTTTAAACCATGCTAAATACCAGGCACCCCAGCGGCATCATCTGCAGCTACCTCTGGCAGAGCAGGGAGCAGCACCACAGCACCTGCAAGTACTGGAGCCCCAGGGTCAGGTGAGACTCGTTGGTCTTTGGTGAGGCCTCAGCAGAGCATGCATTCTTTGCTGTCTCAGGTGATTCTCTAGGAGTTGACCTGTGTGTGTGGGTAAGATTCACGGCACAGGAAGCAGTGCAGGGCTGTGTCTTCTCACGTTTCATCCTGCAAGTGCATTCAGACATCTAACGATGTCTGCGATCACATTAGTCTCCAACATGCATGTTTTCCTGTCCTAGGGAGCACGGTGACATCCACAGCCCACACTACCAGCCCCACAGCCTCTAGTTTGTCCCCAGCCTCTGCCAGCAGTAAACCAGGTAAGTGTAAGAGGGGAAGGTATGAGTGCTCAGTTGTTGAATGGTAAGCTGAGTATATCACCATTTCTATATATGGGAGAGGAAGAATGCATGCAAAGTGAAAGGCTCTGAGTCCTCATGTATCAGATGAGGGGCTGAGTGTATCTCCATTTATTAATAAATGTAAGAATGACATGTACATTACAAGGCTACGAGTCCTCAGGATGTCAAGTGAGGGGCTGGTTATCTTTTTATTAGTTCACAGGGGAATGTTGAGTTCCTTATATATTTAGAGACATAAAGTTAGCAGCAGGAAGAGGACTATATTAGTTGATGCTTTTCTTACCTTATGCTGTAGTTAGTGTCTTTGTGTGTGCTTTGGGGGCATTGATCCCGATTCCTTCCTTGAAGCTTAAGACATTGATTTATGATGGCCAAGGCTAACTATTCTGACTGAAAACACACATGGATTAGAAAAATTTTGAGAGTCTTGTTTATCAGGATTATTAAATGTGGGTTTTTTTGTTGTATGAAGGACCAAGACCAAAATATATCTGGAAGAGCCAGTTGGTTTCAATACGCATCTGAGTACAGGATTCAAATAGATAAATATAAAGAAGACTGACAATTCTGATTCCATGCAGAATCAAATAAGCTCAAAGGATTCCACATATCATATAAAATTTAGAAAAACTGAATCAACAATAGGGAGCATCCAAAAATAAATAGATACCACACATCAGAGAGCTGTGAGGTCTATTGTTCCATGACTATCATGGCAGCATGTGTATGCTCATGTGCATGCGCATGTACGCACACACGCACGTGTGTGTGTGTGTGTGTGTGTGTGTGTGTGTGTGTGTGTGTGTGTGTGTGTAAGGAACTACAGGATCATTTGATGAAACAACTAGATCCACAGGCAGTGAGATGACCTCACCTGAAAATAAAGCAGGTAATTTGAGGCTGTGTTCTGTGGAAGCTAAGGCTGTTGGTAAATTAGAGTGATATTTTACACCTCATTTACTATAAAAAGCAACCATTGAAACAGACATATTAATAAAAATATATGTAGGCCTTGTTGTTGACCCAAATCAAGATGCACAGAGAAAATAGGATTGTGATCTGGGGAGATGCATCTCATCAGAGCCATTCAGGAGACTCCGATGAGGATGCTGGGCCCTGACGCTCAACTCCTGTGTCTTAATTTAAATCACATTAGTATGCACAAGGTCCCTTGCATCCAACAAGTCAAGCAGTGCTCTGCAGGATGACTCAGTCACGGAGGATTCCATGATTGCTGTTTGAAAAGCAGGAAATAGAGGATAATGCAAGAATTGAAAGCATTGATAAGCCAATCTGTACCCCTGTTCCAAACATTCTGACAGACAGTTACTGTTCACCATGACAGGGATGACTGAACCATCAGCTGGGAAAACATCTGGAGCCCCAAGCACTGATTCGACCCAGCCTTCAGACGAGTCACGTGAGTACAGGCTGTTGTGAGGAAGCCATGGGTTTTGGCAACTGGGTTACCTTCACTTTCCCATGTACATATTTAAATCTAAGCACATGTGAGTGCACTTACATGAATCAAATGAAAAGGGAGAATAATGGCATTTTAAGAGGCTTTCTCTTTCTGCTTCTGGGTTAACTCACTCATTATGATCATTTCTAGCTCAATTTATTTATCCACAAATTTCGGGAATTCCTTGTTTTTAATAGCTGAGTAGTATTCCATAGTGTATATGTACCACAGTTTCTTTATCCATTCTTCTACTGAGGGACACTTAGGCTGTTTCCATGTTCTGGCTATTATGAATAAGGCTGCTGTGAACATGGTTGAGCAAATTTTCTTGTTGTGTGCTAGAGCATCTTCTGGGTATATTCCAAGGAGTGGAATAGCTGGGTCTTGAGGAAGCCCTATTCCCATTTTTCTGAGATAGCACCAGATAGATTTCCAAAGTGGCTGTACTAGTTTGCATTCCTACCAGCAATGAAGGAGTGTTCTTCTCTCCCCACATCCTTGCCAGCATGTGGTGTCACTTGAATTTTTGATCTTAGCCATTCTGATGGGTGTAAGATGGAATCTCAGAGTTGTTTTGATTTGCATTTCCCTGATGACTAAGGAGATTGAGCATTTCTTTAGGTGTTTCTCAGCCATTTGATATTCCTCTGTTGAGAATTATATCTGCATACTAGCCCAAGGGGCATGTCCCACGAAAGCCTTCACTTACCAGGAAACTGGGACAGAGGGGACGACATCCTATTGGGACTCTAGATGAGAGAAGCATGGGAGAATAGCAAAGTAGAAGGATCCAGAGGGTCCTAGAAACCTACAAGTGAAACATTATGATAGGCAGATTTGGGCCCCGGGGTCCTGCTCAAACTAAGGTGCCAGCCAAGGACAATACAGGTGGTAAACTTTAACCCCTACCCAGATCTAGCCAACAGTCAGAACATTCTTCACAGTTGAGTGGAGAGTGGGATATGACTTTCTCACATACTCTGGTGCCTCACATTTGACCATGTCCCCTGGACGGGGAGACCTGGTGGCACTCAGAGGAAGAACAGCAGGTTACCAAGAAGAGACTTGATACCCTATGAGCATATACAGGGGGAGGTAATCCCCCTCAGGAACAGTCATAGGGGAGGGGAATAATGGAAAAATGGGGGGGGGGGAGGGAAGAATGAGAGGATACAAGGGATGGGATAAACATTGAGATGTAACAAGAAAAAAATTAATAAAAAAAAAGAGGCTTTCTCATCAAGAAAGCAATAGGCTAAGGCTTTTGAAAACAAAGCATTAGATTCAAAAGGTAGACGTGATTGAACAGAAAATGTCTGGAATCGTTACTTCTCATGATATGACACTTGGGATGTTGTCCTGCATTTTGAGTAGACAGAGAGACAGACAGAAGTCTTCAGATAGGAGGCAGAGTTGGGTTAAAAGCTCCATCCCAAGGGCATTTTCACAGTAGTCATTCTCTGAAGGGATGCCTTTACTCTGACGTTGTCCTAGGAAAACAAAAAAGATTCTGGCGTTTTGGAACATTTTCTTCTGATACACATTCAAAGTCAGTCAAGTAACTCTTTTTGCCAGAAATCATTTAGAGCAAATTAGAGATTAAACTCTACAGCTGGAGGGGTTGAGGTTGGACCCTGCATCTGCTCTAAGTGAAGTCAACACGTCCAGAAGTGGACAAGATACATTTTCCTAGGCAGACCTTTTCCTCATGGGTTGTTATTACTAAGAAAACTTACAATGCTGTTTGTGCTGCAGCAACAGCAGTCCCTACTGAGCCCACATCAAAGGACAAAGGAGGCACCACAGCCAGGGAACCCAGCAGCAGTGCTACAAGCCAGGGAGTCTCAAGTGAGTCAGCACAGGCATCTTATTAGGAGCATCTCAGTGGGTAGAGGTGACCCATGTGGGCTGCAGGGAAGGATGGACATGCGCAGAGTGAGGTTTAGGATGGAAGCTCTCCATGTCTGCCCTCTGAGGGATAATGCATGTTATAGCAAGGGTCTCTTGCTTTTCAGGCACAACAGCACAGTCTGTGGCAGTTACCACAGGAGCAGAGCAGGAGGCTACTCCTGGGGTCCCAGGCACAGAAGCCAGCACTGGAAGCCCAGCAGGCAAGACAAGAGCACCGTGGTGGACTGGGGGGGGGGGCGGTGAGGGGAATAATCATAGTGATGTCCACAACAGAGACAATGAGCTCAAGGAAGAATATGAAGAATCCCACCGTAGAATATAATAGCAAAAAGTAGAACTTTGAAATGCCTTCAGGAAGCTGTTGTGGCCATCACTCTCTGTGACCTTCAGCATCATTCTTATTCCCCCAGGAACAAGTGGAAGTCCACATGCAACCAGCACTGGAGCTCCTGGTGGAAGCACATCTGTAACAGCAGGTACTGCATGAGCTCAGCAGAGGTCACCAAAGCAGCTGATAAGTGATCATTTCATGCACCATGTAAGGAAGTGAGGTTCTGTGGCACAGCAGAGCATCAGAGATAACCATCACAGATATCATGTGCTCTTAGTTACTTTTCTTTCTGTGAATAAATCTCTGAGTCAAGAAATTAGAAATATTGGCTGTGCAGAGTTTGAGGTTCACTCTTCATGACAAGGAAACCATACACACGAGAGTGGTACACATGTAAAAGTGGGATCACGAGAAAGATGCACACTGTAAACAGTGAGATAGCAGGGTGGTGAATCTTGGGGTTCTCTTGCTTCCCCCCATTTCCGTTTCCCATTCAGTCTAGAGCTATGATTCGGTGGCTGCACCTGCCTATACATTAACTTTCTCTCCCTACGGATAGCCTCTGAGATGTGCCCAGAGATGTGTTCCAAATTATAAACAGTCTCACACCAAGTGTCCAGAAATTAGATGTACACAGTCAAGTTTATCTTCGTGTCTAATACCATTTTAATCACACAGTCTTGGCTAAATGATAGGGGACACCATGATCTCATGCACCTTCATATTTTTGCATAAAGTTAGTGGTCGTGAGACAGGGAAACCTAAAAGTGTGATGGACAGCAGTCAGGTGGGCAGAGACTCTCAAGGGGCCTTAAGTCAGTTCTAAAACGATCAGCAATCCTCCATCAGGAACTGACTTACTTCCACAGTCAGTGTGTTTTCTAATTAGTGAATACTGAGTCAAAATGTAATGTTGTCAAATTATTTGGTTTCTTGAGAAAGACATTGTCATTGAATTTTGTAAAGATAGACACTCTCATTTCATAGGAGGAAAGGAAATGCTATTTTAATTCTTTTTTTTTTTTAAGGAGAAATTCCCTTTCACTTTTCTTTACTCATCTTTTTTAACCATGATAAACACCAGGCACCCCAGGGGCATCATCTTCAGCCACCTCTGGAAAGGCAGGGAGCAGCACCACTGTATCTACAGGCACTGGAGCCCCAGGGTCAGGTGAGACTCATTGGTCTATGGTGAGACCTCAGCAGCTCATGCATTCTTTGCTGCCTCATGTGATGCCCTAGAAATTGACCAGTGTGTGTGGGTAAGATTCATGACATAGAAAGCAGTGCAGGACTGTGTCTTCTCATGTTTCGTCTTGCAAGTGCATTCACACACCTGAGGATGTCTGCAACCACATTAGTCTCCAACATGCATGTTTTCCTGTCCTAGGGAGCACAGTGCCATCCACAGCCAACACTACCAGCCCCACAGCCTCTAGTTGGTCCCCAGCTTCTGCCAACAGTAAACCAGGTAAGTGTAAGAGGGGAAGGTACAAGGGCTCAGGTCCCCAATGGAGGACTGATGATATACCCATTTCTGTTTATGAATGACATGCATATTAACAAGTTATGGGTTCTTATGTGTCAAATGAGTGAGTGAGACTATCTGCATTTATTAATATGGGGATGTAAGCATGACATGTAAACTACACTGTTATCAGTACATTGGATGTCAAATGACGGGATGGTTACTTCTGTATTTATTCACATGGGAAAATTGTAATCCTTATATATTTGGAGAAATAAAGCTAGCACCAGGACACAGTAGTCCACAGTGATGTCCCAGCATCTCCTACCCATAGCTCTCTGCAGTAAGGGGCTCCCTTGTACTCCTAGGCTTTACCTAGATTATATGACAAGACTGAGAAGAAATAAGGGTGTAGGGAGTGTCATGTCTTGACATTTTCATTTTCTGAATGTTTAATATATTTAAAGTAAAATCCAGAAACATATATAGGTCCATGACTCCCAATTTGTTCTTTGTTCTAGGAACCACCCGCATTTCTGAGGTCTCCACCACTGTGAGTCCTGAAACATCCACTAGACCTGCAATGACCTCTGCTAGGAGCAGTTCAGGTAAATCAGAGAGGGATGAGTGTGTCTTGCTCTCATTGTATGTGTAGCTCCGTTTATGTTGGGAGAGTTTGATGCCCAATGGAAACAAGTGATAAGACATTGGCACTGTAAGGAATTCTGCATGGAAATTTGTAATGACAGAAGTGAGGTAGATCATATTTCTGTAGTTATACTTGTTGTGTATATGGCTACAGTGTTTTTGAGGACTCCATACTGCGTTAGATACCCTTTAGATCTTGAAATGGCAGTGACTTACAAGGTGGCTTAGATGGGAGAATTTCCAGAGATACTTTTGTGTAAAATGAGAGGGGTTCAGACTCATGAGTCTTGAAACTGGGAGCAAGACATTTAAGGATATTTACCTGTTCTTTAAATAAGTGAATATGTGTGTGCATGTGTTACTGTTCATACACGGAAACCAGATCTGTGGGATTCCCTTGTAACTAGAGGTGGACTTGGTTGTGAGACATCTACATGGGTGTCCCACATTTGGGTCTTCAGAAAGAGCAGGATATATTCTCATCCATGTTACTATCTCTAGTCACAGGATTGTATTGCATTATTTGTAGTTTTTTTTTTTTTTTTTTTTTTTTTTACTTTTTCACAGTTTCATACAG
The DNA here is from genome assembly GCF_903995435.1 of Acomys russatus. Classification (NCBI taxonomy): domain Eukaryota; kingdom Metazoa; phylum Chordata; class Mammalia; order Rodentia; family Muridae; genus Acomys; species Acomys russatus. The sequence continues at coordinate 54,001,158 of NC_067153.1, forward strand.
CATATTTCAATCATTATTAGTGCCCTTCCCTCAACTGATTCCACATCCTCTGTGTTTTCAGTAGCTAGCAGTTATTCAAGGTAGGTACACGTGAAGGGCCAAGTATCAGATATAGCAAAGTTATCCAGGAACATTCCAATAAAATAAGTAACATATTGACAGCTCATAAGAATGTGGTCAACAGGGACCATGTCATTCATAATCATAGTTGAAAGACTGTGTTAAAAAATATTTGTTTACCTCAGCCAAAATGTTTACAAATAGTTTTGCTGTGTGTATCTTGAGAATCAGATGTTTGGGTCCAAATTCTAGGCCCAGATATCGTGAGCTAGGTTCTCACTGTAGATCAACATGCCCCACATCTCTTACCACATATGGTAGTATTTTTCTGTCTAAGATATTGATGAGTATGTTCAGCAGGCTTATTATATTTTGAATGTTCTTCCTTTTCAATTGGTAACGTCAGGCCCTACCACATCTTCACATACTGGTGAAGAAGGCAGCACATCTGGGCCAAACAGCCCTGGGGTTAGCAGTCCAGGAGAGTTAGGTATTTTGGGATCTGCATGTGTGTGCCTATGATGGGTGAAAGTACTGCAGTTAGGATGTGGAAAATAGGATGAATGCTCTAACATAGCAGTTGTGCCCCAATTCCCTATATCCCATAGACAAGCATGCATATGTTGAAAGACTAATATATATAGTTAGTCAGGGACAAAGGAAGTGTAGGTAGGAACATAAGGACATGCTTGAGTGTGAGCACTGCCAAACTATAAGTGTGAGCACAATAGGAACACAAGTGTGAGTATACCAGGGCCATGATTGTTAGCATAGCAAGAATTTGAGTATGGTAATAGCAGGATTCTAAGTGTAAACACAACATTCTCATGATTGTGAATACACCAGGACCATAAGTGTAAACACACAAGGACAATGAGTATAAGTACAGCAGAACCATGAGTTGAGCATAGCAGGACCTTGGACATTAACATGCCAGGATCTAAATGTGACAACAGGATTATGAGTGTGCAAACAACAGCACCATGATGTGTGAACACAGGAGAACCATAGGCAAGATCACATCAGAACCATGAGTGTGAGCACACAGTACCAGTGTGAAAACAGCACATGCACTAAACACAGCAAAGCTCCTTTTTGAGACAAGTGGTGGGATCCAGGCCAACTTTCTCTGAAACTCAGAATGGGAAAACGAGGTTAAGCTACCGTGGTCCAAGACAACTTTGAATGAACCAAGGCATGAAGGAACAATGGAATTCCATGGGGATGGTTTTCTCCACTGTTTATTTTAGTATCATCTGTTCATCCCTCAGACACAAGTAGAGGAGCCAGTGCATCGACTCCTGGAGGCACATCAGGAAGCACATCTGGAATAACAGGTACCAGGGATCAGGTGAAGGCAGTACTCATGTAGTGGAGTTGAGAGACAGGTGCCAAGAAATCATCAATGGTGAAAGTCCTCTTGGGCAATTGTTATATTTTTTTCCAATAAGAAGCCAAGTGCTCCACAGATGAGGAAGATAGCAAAGTTATTTGTTGCACTTTGAGTAGTCATGGGATGCTGTGAAGGAAGATGATAGGTGTAAAGTGCCTCAGGGATTAGAACTAGTGCAATTCTATAGGTGGCATTCTTATTACTCTATATGATGCCGTGTGAAGGGAAATTTTATATCCCCAATACGTTCTTGGTTCTAGGAACCATTCCTGGTGGCCCCACCACTGTGAGTCCTGGAACATCGATAAGACCAGCAGTTACCTCTGCTAGGAACAGTACAGGTAAATCAGAGAACAGAGTAGGGAGGGGGCCCAGGGTTTATTGTATGTGGAGCCTATTTTCTATAGGTGGAGAGTGATACACATTTGAAAGTAGTAAGAAATTGGCAGTATAAGGCCTAGCAAAAATGCTGCAATTACAGAAGTAGAGTGGATCATATTTATGTGGTTAGCCTGAGTGTGCATATGGACACCTACAGCTGTGAGATGTAAGCTACTGAAATGGGCATGTGACTTGTAAGGTGTCTTAGATAGGAGAAAAAATAGAGTGAATTTATTATGACTGGAGAGACCTTCAGATTCATAAACCTTGGGAGAGTTTTAAAGATGCTTACTTTTTCTTTAAATACTGTGTTTTGTGTCCGTTAGTACATGTACCAATGCAAGCGTGATATGTGGGATTCTCTCCTAACTAGAGTTAGAGATGCATGTGAGACACCTTACATGGTGTCAGAAACTCAGGTCCTCTTAAAGAGCAGGATATATTTTAAGCCTCCTTAGTATCTCTTCAGTCCCAAGAAGTGCATTTAGTTATTTATATATTTTATTTTGGGGGGGAATTTCATGCACCATATGTTGGTCATTGTTTGTGCCCTTCCCTCCACTCCTCCCACATCCATCTCTCCTTCACTAGTCACCAAACACTGTGTGGTCTTTGATTGTAGACCCCAGGGGTCCGTTCTGTGTCTTTTTCTGGTTATTGTTTTGCTGTTCATGGCTTGAGTTGAAATTCTAGGCCTAGACTTTGTGAGTTTGCTTCTCAGCCACAGAATGGATCAAAGTGCACCAGGTCATTTCCGGCTCATGGTAAATAGACACGATAGGATGTTCTGCTGCGGATGTTGATGAGAGTGTTCAATGGCTTGATTAATTATATCTGGGATAATTTTATATTCCCCTTCTTTTTAAATGGGTAACAGCAGCCAATACCACACCTACACACACTGGTGGAGAAGGCAGCACATCCGGGCCACACAGCCCTGGCGTTACCAGTCCAGGAGAGTCAGGTGAGTCAGGATTTGCATGTCTGTGCCTTTAATGGGGAAAGGATCATAGTAGAGATGAAGGAAAATTGTGGACATACACAAGGTTGCAATTATGCCCCCATTTTTTAGTAGCCCATAGAGAAACAAGCATATGTTGAAAAATCCTACTGTATAGTTAGTTGGGGCTAAAGGGAGAGTCGTTGGGAACCTAAGATCATGCTTGTGCACACAGAAGGATGGTAAGTCGCAGTGTACCACAGCCACGATTGTTAACCCAGCAAGATTTTGACTGTGATCAGAGCAGGATTATGAGTATATCCATATCATCACCATGAGTGTGAACACACCAGAACCATGGGTGTGAGCACAATAAGACTGTGAGCATGAGTAGAGGAAGTCCATGAGAGTTAGACTACCAGGATCATGAATGTGATAATAGCAGGATTATGAGTGTGAAAACACCAAACACATGACTGTAATCAAACAGAAACACTGTGAAAATAGCAAGAGCATCAAGGCTCCGCTCCCCTGACAAGCACAACATAGCTTACATGTGAAACATGTGGTTGTACCCTGGCCACTTGTATCTGAAACTCAGACTGGGAAAATGAGTTTAAGGAGACGTAATCAAGGAAAACTTTGAAGGAACTAAGGCTATAAGGAAACACTGGAATTCTCTGGAGGAGTTGTAATTTACAGTTTAAGGTCTGTTCCTCCCACAGGCACAAGTGGAAGAGCAGGCACATCTGCTACCAAACCTGCTGCAGAAAGCACATCTGCAAGAACAGGTACGGAGGATCAAAGGAACATGAGAGCCAAGGAGGGGACTTGAAAGCTTAGTGCCATGATTCCATCAATGATAAAATTTTTCGTAGAAAATACTCATAGTGTTCCGAATATGAAGCCATTATAGAAAAGTAATAAAGTCATCTGTAACATTCTGGGTAGTATATAGGATGCTGTGAAGGACAAAAGGTTGAAGCTACATTCCTCAGCGATGAGAAATAGTTCAATTCTGTAGGTAGCATTCCAAATATTCTACATGATGCTTTATGAAGTTAGTGTTTATCTCCCTACTCTGATTCCAATTGGAAAAAGCCAGATGTTATATTTCTGTAACATATAAACATAAATTAACAAGCAAGACAGACAGAACTGTAGCAGCTATGTCTATGGCAACATAGGCATGAGATAAGATATATTCACTCCATTTTTAATGTTAATACATTTACATGAATCTTGTTTCTTGAAGTATGACAACATTAATGAACTGATTTCATCAAGAGAATGATAGTATGTCCCAAGATCAGGATACTTATTCTATGGACACGAATGTTTATAAACATACCCACATCAAGAAAAAAATGACAATAGAGTTAATATTCTTTCCTGAAAGTGTATACTTTCAGAGAATACTCATGTAATGTTTTTCCCTTTTACCCACATAAGGTTCAACTCAGGCATCCTCTGGGCCCAGCCCTGCTACATCAGGTGTCAGCACTCTTGGAGAAACAAGCACTCAACCCACAAGTTCAGGTAAGACCCAATAGCCTAGGGTGATGCCCCAGGAGCCCAACTCCAGTGCCACACCTCCTCCAATAAGGCCACACCTCCTCATCCTTCCAAAACAATTCCACTAACTGTAGGAAAGGCCTGTAACTCAAACAGAGCTAAAGTTCCCAGGAAAGTACCATCTGACACAGTAGTCCACTATCCCTCTGCTGAAGAAAGGTTTTGTTTGATATGAGATTTCTTCAAACTTTTTCATTCCTATTTACACTGATTTTAAATTCAAAGTAAATTTCAAATGTCAAAGCATCATCAATAACAGCTTGAGAACATGATATGAGTCAATGGCACATGTGTTTCAGAAGCACAGCTGGGGCTGTATGCTTGAGTTTGTCTTGTTGCTGTGTTCTTCACAAGTTCAGTGACCTGGGGTGTGCCCCTACATCCCATCCAAACACATGCAGAACAATAAGTGCAGTTAGAATAGACCTAAACAACAACAACAACACTTTATTTGTGTCCAGGATATTCTAAATCCATATTTTCTCATTAGTGGGTGAAGGAACTTCCAACATGCCAGTGTTCATCGAAGAAGCCAGCACACCCAGCAAAGAAAGCACTGGAGCTACCAGCCCAGGAAGCTCAGGTAATCCCAAAGATGCACCTTGTGGGCTAAATGTGTCCAACCAGGAAGTTATGAAGGATTCTCCAACAAGGTGGAAAGCAGATCATGGATAGTTTGAATGCATTTCCCAGAATGACTTTCAAAGTTGCAGCATATTAGAATCCATTGCTCTTGTTTGCCAGGTTCAACAGGGGCACCTGCATCCACCAGCACAGAAGCAGGCAAGGAAATCTCAGCTGGAACACCAGGCTCTGTGGCCTCCAGCACTGTTACAGCATCAGGTGAGACACTGTCTTCATGGGCTTGGGTCAGCACTTGTCTGGCAAGAAGATCCACAAGACAGATATTGCAAATAGAATGGCCTAAGATATCTTGAAACCTTTACCAGTGGCTATCTATACCTATGAAAGCCATTATTTCCCCTTAGGAACAAGAGGAGTAACAGGTGCAGCCACCACTGGAGTAACTGAGGAAAGCACATCTGGTGGAACAGGTACTGAGGGTGATCAGCAGAGGCAATAGATTTGTGAACTCAGTGTACAAAATGTAGTCAGTGGTCCAGTTTCCTTGGAATTGTCTCAAAGTCTGCTATTTTATACCAAGTGCTTTAGAAACTAGAAATAGACCCAAAATGTTTGCTATATTTTATTTCTCTTTATTTATTAATTTATTCTTGTTACATCTCAATGGTTAACCCATCCCTTGTATCCTCCCATTCTTCCCTCCCTCCCATTTTCCCCTTATTCCCCTCCCCTATGACGGTTACTGAGGGGGATTTCCTCCCCCTGTAAATACTCGATGTGCAAACTCTATGGAATACAGAAACTGAAGGAAGGTGTTTATCTTCTCACTCTTCTCATCTTCAGAAGTTGTAGATTTTATAATGACAGAAGAAAGAAGCACAAAAGAAGAAGCAGAGTAGGGAGAAATTTTGACATTTATTTGAATTGTATTATAGGAATGAGGAAGGGAAGATTAATCTTTTCTGAATATTACGTGATGTACGTCATTGCTGGCTTAGAGAGACAGAATATCCTCATGTCAGAATACACAATCAGAATGAGGTAGTTGACTGAGTTAAAGGGGCACATCGTCCAGTGACGTTTGAAGGCAGATTCATCTATTTCTTAATGGAAAAGACATTTCTGTACTTCAAGACAACATCTAACCTCACACTATCTTTGGCTGGCTTTTCCCCCATGATCAGCTTCAGGCACACCAAAGGCATCATCTGCATCACCTTCTACAGGAGCAGGTGTCAGCCCTCCTGGAGAAGCAGGCACTGGAGCCACTGGGTCTGGTAAGATTTGATTTCCTGCGCTAATGGCTCCCATGCTATCCTAAACGTCCCTGAAATCACATGTTCATTTGTACACCCTGACTTGCTGTGCATTAGAATGAAGGGCTTAGAGGAGCTGGAAGGGCTGTGCTCTCTTTTGGTTTAATGAGATTTGGAAAGTTTTTATAGCAGTGACAAGAAGGACCATCTTAATGGACAGCTCGGCCATTTTGTTCTTGTATCTAAAAACCATAAGCATGTTAGTAGTCTGAATCAACCAGTCCTAGGAATACCAGCTAGACAAAGATCAACCTCTCTTTGTTGATTCTATGTGTGTGTGTGTGTGTGTGTGTGTGTGTGTGTGAGAGAGAGAGAGAGAGAGAGAGAGAGAGAGAGAGAGAGAGAGAGAGAGAGAGAGAGAGAGAATTGGGTTGAGGGGAGAGGGAGAGAGAGATTTCTGTCCAAAGTGTGTTAACAGAGCCCGTTTCCTGTGTGTAGTTTGATGAAGAATGACAAGGGGCCATTAGAGATCAGATATGAACCCTGCTCCATGAACATTCATGGAGAGAGATTGGGGATATTCAGTGTGGCTGAGATCTGCTCCGAGTGTGCTTATGGCTATAGTGATTTGAAGACTCATTACATCATGTAAGACTGTGGAACATGATATGAAGATACTGTGTGCAATGCTGCCTGGATAAGCAAATCCACGAGACGTATTTTCAGAATATTAATAGAACATCCTTTACAGATTCATTGAAATTGGATCTTAATCAATAGGAATTCAAAGATGCTTACTTTTTGGTTAAATAGTGTGAATCAGTGTGTGTGTGTGTGTGTGTGTGTGTGTTATTGTTCATCCATGTGCCCAATGAAGCAAGATCTGTGGGAATCTCTCATAACTACAGTAGAAGTTGGTTGTGAGACACCTACATAGGTGTCCCACACTTGGGTCCAAAGTAAGAGTAGGGTATATTGAATGCCACTGTACTACGTCTTTAGTCACAAGAAGTGTGCTTGACTTTTTGATGCTTTTATAAACTTTTTGAGAACTTCCCACAACTTATTCTGGCGTTATTTGTGGTCTTCTCTCAACTCCTTCCACATTTACCACTCCTTCAACACTCACTGCACTCTGTGTGGTCTTTGTTTTATAAACCCCAACAGTCATCTCTGTGTGTCTGTCTAGTTCATAGTGTGCTGAGACACAGAACAAAGTGCATGCTCATGCATACACAACAGCTGATACCTTGCTGTCATTCAGAGATGTGTCTTGTAGCGCAGTACTGTGCCCTTCACTCCTCATACCCATAGCATTGTAAAGAATTGAGCTGTGAAAACAAGGGAATGTCAGATTAGTCTCACACACATGAGTTTTAGTCCAACAGCATGTGGGTGCTTGATATGACAGTGGCTGTGCTATTTGAAATGCAAAGTGACCTTCATTATGTCACTGATTTATAAACAATTAACAAGAACAATCTGACTTATACAAGCAACTTTTGCAGTGATATGTATGTTTCCCACTGCATTGGTAATCAATATTTCCACATCGATTGACAAAGGAGTTCCCATTAGACCAATATCCACTGATGGGGAAGGCAGCATTCCCAGGGGAAAGGAAACTGGAGCCGCAGGCAAGGAACCTCAGGTGATTCTAAACATGAGCCTGAGTATCTTTTAGAGAGTTCTAAAAAACAGAAGGCTGATGTAAGGATGGTAAAAGTACAGACCCCCTAGAAAGATTCTTTTCATTTCCAAAGGGCCCTTCAGTGAACATAGTAAAGTTTGATCCATTGCACTTGTTTTCCAGGTGCAACTTGGGCCTCTGTGGAGACATCCAAAGCAGAAGGCCACGGAAGCTCACCTGGAACACCAGGCACTGGGACCACCAGCCCTGTTGCACCATCAGGTCAGACAAGGCCTCTATAGAGGATGTGAAGTGACTACCATACGCTTTGGCCTTAGATCTGAGACAGGACCCAAAAGCCACTGAATATAAGCACATGTATAAAATGATAAAAAAAAGTTTAAAGATTTCTATAGCTACCTGTACATATTAAGTACCTTCTTCTTCCCATAGAAACAAGAGAAGGAACAACTGCAGCCACATCTATAGCTCCTGGACAGAGTACATCTGGAGAAACAGGTATCATGCGAGCACAGTAGCTAGACATCCTGATGTTGACTTGTGATCTTAAGTTGTGCTTAAGGTTTCATCATAGGAAAAATAAGAGATTTCATCACAGAGAGTTTTTCCTGGGCCAACATGAAGATAGTTGTTCATGAGGTGTCCATGTTTCAGAAAGATCAACTATGTACCCAAAATGCATGGGTACATCCTAAGAGAAAGTCAGATTTCTGTTTGGCAAGGAAGTAACAGAGATATATGCGTGTCTCACTCAACTACCACATCAAAGAGATAAACTAAAATATCTACAGAGTAGTTAGTATAGGAACTAAGTGGAATACAGTACCAAGCTGACCTTGGGTAGTCTGTTCTAGAAAGATAGATCAAATAGTGGAACCTTGACTTATGTGTGGAAGTATATTTTTACTGACACATGCATTGCAAAGTTGTAGAGTATCAGGGCAATCTAGTGTGCTTTATCTTAAAAATAATTCTAGATGCCAGTGAGTGTGACTAACTCTCACCGCCTTTCCATGTAGATGCTGGGGTACTGAATTTGTTGTGATGTGAAGAAACAAGAGTATTTTGACTTACGTTTACAACATGTATTACCTCTGTGTTTTTATGACCTGATATTTTACACTGGTGGTCACTCCTAAAGAGCCATGTATCAGATATCGTAAAGTTCTCCAGGAATATTCCAGTAAAACAAAAAGCTTAACAGCTAGTAAGAATATGGTCATCTGGGACCATGTCATTGCAAAATTTGTTTGAATATGTACTGAATTGCTTTCAAAAACATATTGTCTTAAATCTCATCTTCATACTTGTGACAGAATCCTGTGTTCAACACATTTGTCCACCACATCCTAAATGTTTACAAAATATTGTTTTGCTATGCATAGCTTGATATTCCAAGGTTTGAATAGAAATTCTTGGCCTAGAGAGCTTGAGCTTGGTTCTCAGCCTCAATGTGGATCAATGTGGACCAAGTCTCTTACCACACATGGTAAATAGGCACAATAGTATTTCTGTCTCAAATGTTGATTAGAATGTTCAATGGATTGATTACATCTGTGCAATTGTTAATTGCCTCTTTCCTTTTAATTGGTAACAGCAGGCCCTACCACATCTTCACACACTGCTGGAAAAGGCAGCACACCAGGGCCACACAGCACTGGACTTACCAGTCCAGTGTCAGGTAAGTTAGGATATTCATGTGTGTGCTTGTGATAGGGATAATATCCTGTAGGAGAGGTGATGAATACACAAAGATGGCAGTTGTGGCCCCATTTTTTAAAACCCTATTTGGGAACAAGCATATGTTGAAAGTCAATATCCAGTTAGGCATGGCTAAAGACAGAATAGGTAGGAGGCTAAGGGCATGCTTGTGAGCACAGGAGGACCATAGGTGTGAGAACCACAGGACCACAAGAATGAGTATACCAGGGCCATGATTGTTAGCATAGCAAAAGTTTGAGTGTGAAAATAGCAAAATGGTAAGCATAACCACATTATATTCATGAGTGTGAACACACCAGAACCATGAGTTTGAGCACAGGAGGACCAGTGTGAAAATAACAGGGCGTTAAGGTCCTGCCACCCAGATGAGCTGAGAATAGCTGTTTCTTGAGATATGTGGTGAGATCCAACCAACTATCTCTGAAACTCAGCTTGTGAAAATGTGGTGAAGGAAAGGTGATCAAGGAAAACTTTGAAGGAACTAAGGCTTTGAAGAAACAATGGACTTTCCTGGGATGGTTTTATTCAATGCTTAACAGAATAAGTTCTGTTTGTCCCACAGGCACAACTGGAAGAGCAGGTGCATCTACTAGTGAGTCCACTGCAGAAAGCACATCTGGAAGAACAGGTACTGAGGGTCAAGGGCAGGTGAGAGTAAAAGAGGAGACCTGAGAGCTTAATGCAGAGATTACAAGAATGATAAAACTTTCCTGCAAAATTCTCACATTGTTTCCAATATGAAGCCAAGTGCTTCATAGATGAGAAAGATAACAAAGTCATTTGTTGCATTCTGAGTAGTCTATGGTATGCTGTGAAGGATTACAGGCTGAAGTCACATGCCTCAGAGATGAGAAATAGTCCAATGCTGTAGGTTTAATCCAAATTCTCTATATAAAGCATTCATGGAGTGATTTCATAATAAGAATGTATGATATCCAAGATCTGGGGTTTCAATATTCAGTTCTGCATGTCTGTAGACAGATTCTTTTTAAGCAAAAGCAGAACAGGTAGTAGTCCTTTCATGAAAGTGTGTAACTTGCAGGATCTTAGTCTCATATTTTTTTACTTCCACCCACACTAGGTCCATCTGCGACATCCTCTGGATCCAGCCCTGGTACATCAAGTGTCAGCACTGTTGGAGAAACAAGCACACAATCCACAGGTCCAGGTAAGACACAGTAACCCACAGTGATGTCCCAGCATCTCCTGCCCATGACTCTCTGTAGTAAGGAGCTCCCTTGTACTCCTAAACTTTCCCTTGATTATATGACAGGCTGAGAAGAAATAAGGGAGTGAGGACTGTCATGTCTTGCCATTTTGTTTTCTGAATGGTTAATATATTTAAAGTAAAATCCAGAAAAATATGTAGGTCCATCACTCCCATTTTGTTCTTGGTCTAGGAACCACCCGCATTTCTGAGATCTCTACCACTGTGAGTGTTGAAACATCGGCTAGACCTGCGATGACCTCTGCTAGGAGCACTCCAGGTAAATCAGTGTGGGATTTGTGTGTCTTGCTTTCATTGTATTTGTAGCTCCTTTTCTGTTGGGAAAGTTTCATGCACAAGTGAAATGAGTAATAAGATATTGGCACTATAAGGAATTCTGTATGAAAAATTTTGATGACAGAAGCGAGGTAGATCATATTTCTGTACTTACATTGTGTGTATGATGACAGTGTTTTTGAGGACTCCATACTGCGTTAGATACCCTTTAGATCTTGAAATAGCAGTGACTTACAAGGTGGCTTAGATAGGAGAATTACCAGAGATACTTGTATGTAAAAACAGAAGAAGTTCAGACTCATGAGTCTTGAAGCTGTGGGAGCAAGACTTTTAAGGACGTTAACTTTTTCTTTGAAAAGTGTGAATGAGTGTGTGCATGTGTTGCTGTTCATACATGGAAGCCAGATCTGTGGGATTCTCTTGTAACTAGAGTTGGAGTTAATTGTGTGACATCTACATGGGTGTCCCACACTCGGATTCTCAGAAAGAGCAGGCTATACTCTCAGCCACCTTACTATCTCTAGTCACAAGATTGTATTGAGTTGTTTATATTTTTAAACTTTTTGAGAGTTTCATAGAACATATTTTGATCATTATTAGTGCCCTTCCCTCAGCTGCTTACATATCCTCTGCGTTTTCTTAAGCTAGAAGTTTTCCATGATAGGCACACGTGAAGCAAAGTTATCCAGGAACATTCCAGTAAAGCAAGCACCATGTTTACAACTAATAAGATTATGGTCAAGAGGGACCATGTCATTCATAATCATAGTTGGACTGACCTCAGCCAAAAGGTTTAAAAATTGTTTTGCTTTGCATATCTTGAGAATCATATATTCGGGTTCAAATTCTAGACCAAGATTTCTTGAGCTAGGTTCTCAGTGTAGATCAACATGCGCCTGGTCTCTCACTACGTATGGCAAATAGACAGTAGTATTTTTCTGTCTCAGATGTTGATGACAATGTTCAATAGGTTGATTATATCCACGATAATTGTGAATGTTCTTTCTTTTACATTGGTAACAGCAGGCCCTACCACATCTTCACATACTGGTGAAGAAGGCAGCACATCTGGCCCAAAAAGCACTGGACTTACCAGTCCAGGAGAGTCAGGTATGTTGGGATCTGCATGTGTGTGCCTATGATGGGGAAAGTACTGCAGTAAAGATGAGGGAAATGTGATGAGTGCACTAAGATAGCAGTTGTGCCCCCAATTCCTAATATCCCTTCAAGGAGCACACATAAGTTGAAAGCCTAGTAAGTCAGGGATAAAGGGAGAGTCAGTAGGACCGTGAGGACATGCTTGAGTGTGAGCACAATAGGACCACGAGTGTGAGTATACCAGGGCCATGATTGTTAGCACAGCAACAGTTGGAATGTGATAGCAGCAGGATTCTAAGTGTCAGCACATCATTCTCATAAGTGTGAATACACCAAGTCCGTAAGTGTAAACACACCAGGACAATGAGTATAAGCACAGCAGGAGTTTGTGTTGAGCATAGCAGGACCATGGACATTAACAGGCCAGGATCTTAATGTGGCAATAGGATTGTGAGTATGCAAACAACAGGACTATAGTGTGTGAACACAGGAGAACCATAGGTAAGATCACACC